>NW_027286797.1:4093347-4360847 GCF_022747635.1 Hetaerina americana | reverse complement strand
TTGATCTCCCTTTCTTACTTCCCGATAAAGGTTTAACTTTGCTGTACAGTGCCATAATTTCATCCTTCCTCTGTAGACTTTCCATATCCTTGCACTGCATCTTCCATCATGCTTCTTTTGCTTTATTTGTTGCAATTTTTCAATTTTTTTGTTTAATTCTTTTTACTTAATTTTGCCTAACTCTGTATTTACATTCTTTCATTTTCTCCACTCATCCATCTTTGTAATCATCTCATCCGTGATACATGGTTTCCTAGTCCTTTTAGTGTTAATGGTTGCACTAGTGTCTTTTTTGGCTTAAGATAACCTTTTCTTGATATTTTCCCAATTTTCTTAGGCAGCACTTAGCTCTTTACCATCCTCCATGATTTCCTCCACCGCCTGTTTGTATTCCTTCCTTTTCAAACCATTTAATGCTTTTACATTCCATTTTCTAACTCCCCTGCCCCGGCCTTATCTTTTTGAAATAGACATTTCATTTCATAACAACTAAATTGCGGTCAGGGTCTGCATCTGCTCCCAGGAAGCTGTGTGAATTATGACACTGTTCCTAAACCTGTGTCTTACCAAGATATACTCCTGCTGATACCCTTCTGAGTCACCTGGCATTTTCCATGTATACCTGCATTTTTCGTGGTGTCTAAACCTAGTTTTGGTGATGACTAGCCCCTGTGGTGTCTAAAACAAAATTTGGTGATGACTAACCCCTGTGTCCTGCAGAACTCAACTGCTTTCTCCCTGTGGTCATTCCTCATGCCTAAACTGTAGTCTTCCACCTAATCACATCTTTTCCTTCGCCTACTGTTGCATTCCAATCCCCATCACTATCAAATGTTTCCTTGCAGGAACACAAGCGATTATGTCCTCTAACTGATCGTATATCCTATTGATCTTCTTCCTTATGGTAGCTTGGTGGCATGTTTACCTGAATAAAAACTAAGTTTGTTGGTTCTTCTTTTATCTCTACCAGTAATAATCTATTCATTACCTGTTCTATGTTGACTATGCTTCTTCCTACCTCTTCATTTAATACTATGCATCTTTGCCTCTGGTCCCTGCCACTGTATATTATTCTATAATTATCACTCCAATAATCCCCACTATCCTTCCATCTCACCTTGCATAGACCTAAAATATCTATATTTCCCCTTTCCATCTCTCACTGAACATTCTCCAATTTCCCTGTCCTCATCATTGTCCTAATATTCCACGTTCCCATTCAAACAAATTTGGTCTTCTTCCCCTGCATCTTCTGTCCTGCTGCTGCCAGTTTTCCCTTGCAAGGGTTTTGTGGGATGATGACCGCGGGAGCCTTGCCTCCCCTGTTGGTGGGCACGACACACGGCCAATTTGGCGGAGCCCCATAATTGCCAGGATTCAAAATCATCTAAGCATGCCAGGGCATCAGCTAGTCAGTATATATATATATAAACCATAAACAGAGTAATCAACCATTAGGTTGATTGGGTTGGTGATGATAGAGTACCCCCAGTACTAAGCCCGAGGGCATGTGAAATTCACACATCAGGGTAGGGAGGCCAGTTCCTTTTCCTGGGCTGGTTATGGTTTCCCAGGAAGACCTGGTACCCAAAAAATCACATAGCTTGGGTAGAGCTGCATATATATATATATATATATATATATATATATATATATATATATATATATATATATATATATATATATATATATATATATATATAATATATATATATATATATATATATATATATATAATAGTAAAGCAGTAAAAAAGCCAAAAATAAAGATATAAAATAGAATATAATCAGTGTGTATCTTTCTATCATTTAGATTTCAAGAATGTATTCGATTGGGTTTTTTGGTTAGAGTTAATTAATATATTGTAAAAAACAGAAGTAGATCAATAGACTAGGAGTCTTATTTGTAACTGCACTGCACATATGAAAGTGTTGGATAGAGTCCAGTTAATCAGTGTTACAAACAGTGATTTAAGTTGGATGTCCATTGTACTTTTTCACTCTATCTGAAAGGAAAAGGAAATAGGTTAAAGTGGCATGGAGAGAAATGGGAGTAGGAATAAAAGTCAATGAAGATTTAATAAAGTTAACTATGTCCTGATAACCAAGCTTTAGTTAACCAGTCAGTAAAAGTGGTCTTAATATTGCTGAGTGCATTTGAAATTCATTGCAAATCATAATGAAAATAGCATAGATGAAAGTAAAAAGGATATGGTTTTCCCAAAAGAAAAAGCATAAAATAACCATTACAATAAGAGAACCAAGATCAAGATCTAGAACCAACAAAAAGTTTAAGTATCTTAGAAGTGTTTTTGATGAAATCGGTCCAAGTAATAGGTATATAAAAAGTAGGATTGCATTAGGTAAAGAAGATTTCACAAGATATGAAATTAATGAAAGGGATGTTAAGTAAGGATTTTAAGGAATGAATTGTTAAAACTTTAATGTGCAGTGTAGTTATGTACATCACAGAAACATGGTAATTAAAGGAGGATAATATGCATGGATTAAAGGCATTTGAAGTGTGGAGGCATAGATGGCAGAAAAAGGACATTTTGACTTTAAAAAACTTTCATTACCTTACTCATTTGCACCAAGTTCATGTAAGATATCTACATTTCATAATTTTTCATCAGGTTAGGTTATTTTCAAATATTGATGAGTTTTTAGTTATTTGCCATTAAGAAACCAGGGAATATATATTAAAAATTTTTAGGATATTTGAAGAAAATTCTGGACCAATACATAAGGAATTAAAAAATATTTAGCCATGAGTTATATTTTAGTAGTTTTGTACAAAGAAAGGCAGTTTTCATGCATATAATCAAACAGAATAATGCAGTTCATTCAATGAATTTTGTACTAATTAATGCTATTGGTGTACCTTAAAACTGCCATAATTTAAGCCAAAGACTCATTTCATGGGTTCAACAATAATGTGTCTTTTTGTAATGGATTTTTTCATCATGTGTATTCAGAATAATAGTATATGTAAATTCAAGAAATTGTTAGAAAAATCACAGCTGGTTTCTATATCATTCCCATTTTTAATACTGTAATTTAATGCTACAAAACAGTAACATTTTCTAGGTACCCTCAAACCCACACTGCTATGACAGGAAATTTCAATGAAGAAATAGATTCCATTATTCAATATTTGCTTTATAGATGTATAGCAGATTGCAAAAAAAGATCCCAGTTATAATGACATTATAAACATAATTTGGTAGCTGAGAAATTATTTTCCATGTACCTTCTTCCCTCCTGGCAGGTTATACTATATACCTACAAATCTGTTTAAAAGCAAGGGGTTTCAGTAAAAATTATTTTGCAGAACAGCATGCTATTGAATTCATTTTGATATTTAAATGATTATTTCTCCCTTACAGATGCTGTTGTTCACTTGCAGAAATAGAGGTACCTGCTAGCTGTGATATTTTGGACTACACAATATCCTGGGAAATAATTTGTAATAAGGCTATCTGGTAAGGCTTCTTTGATTGAATTATATTCATATCTTATATCAACAATGTGAAGCATTTTTGAAGGCTGTTCAATGGCTTTAATGCCACTCATTATAATTTAGTCAATAGGTTCACCTGATTATTGTTTTACTTTAATGGTTTAATTAATTAAAGCTCATCTAAGACTATTCTGATAAATTCTTTAACTATTCAGCGTCCTTCAATTTTAAGTAACACTATAATTTTATATATTCATTTCATTCTTAGTAAAAATGGTCAAATCAGAAAATGATTTTTCAGTTTTTTTCAACAAGGAAAGAGAGGGAATACATCAAGATATAAATTATTGAAAAATGCAAAGAATTAAATTTTGTCACCACTTTGCACATGCTGTCTCATTTGAGATTCTGATGCACATTATTTATTTATATTTAAATACTAGTGCATTCAAATGTTTCTTTAAGTTTCAATGTTTCAGAAAGGTTATCTCTGGTAGGTTTTTAATGAACTGTTTCCCACTAAGTGTCTGCTTTCTTTTAAATTACCTATGACATTTTGAAAATATTTCTTAGCTCATAATTATATAAAAAGTCAATTTGCTAAACTAATAACCAAGTTTTTAAAACATAAGCCTAAGTTTTAAATATATTCCTTGTATCTAAATCTTTAAATTTAGTTATGAACAACTAACTAAAATAATTATGTATTTACCTTATATCTTACAACTCAGAATTTAAAAAAAATTAAAATCTGCACATATCTCAAAACAAAAACCTTTAAAATAATATTGACTTTATGTATTGAAAATATAATTTTTATATAATAAAAATATAATAATACCATTTTTGACTAATCCCATGAAAATTACAAGCATTGAATTCTATAATATAATATAATTGTGATTTAATGAATTTGGTCCAAATATACGAGGGTCATCCGGAAAGTAGTACCCGTTCGTGAAATAAAGACACAAAAGTAAATATTAACAAACATACTTTAAACTACTTCTCAACATAATCTCCAAGCAAATTAAGGCATTTGTCATAACGTGTGACAAGTTTCTGTATTCCTGCTGCATAGTCCTTCGCCGCCAGCTCATTGAGATACAGGGTCACTCCTTCTTTAAGTTCTTCATCGCATCGTCGTTTACTCTCAGGTGATGCATAACAAACCCATGTTTCGTCACCAGTAATTATGCGAGTCAAGAAAGAGTCTCCTTCATCAGAATAACGTCCCAAAAACGTCAGTGCTGCAGCCATACGCTTGGTTTTGTGCTCATCTGTAAGCTTGCGAGGGACCCATCTTGCACAAATTTTTGCATAATGCAGATGGTGTTTAACAATTTCATGAACAATTGTTCAAGAAACATTGGGAAAATGCTCACCGATGTCATCAATTGTGACGCGCCGATCGTTCCTCACGAATTCGTCAACTGAGCTCACCAGTTGGTCTGTAATGACAGACGGTCTCTCCGAACGCTCATCGTCGTGTGTGTTCCCACTCCCCATGTTGAAGTTGCGACACCACCGCCGAACAGACGACTCGTCCATTACATTGTCTCCATACACCTCCTTTAATTGGCGATGAATATCACATGGGCGAACGTTTCTTGCATTGAGGAATTTAATCACTGCCCTCACTTCACAACTGGCGGCGTTCTCAATTTTTTTAAACATTGTAAACAATCACAGAAACAACACGGGCAATGCTAGCGTCACGCAACTTGGCTCAGAGAAGGCAGACAAGCCACTGAAGCTATCTGACCTCGTCCAGCGGCTACTCGCGTCGTCAGCACTTCATGCGGCACGAACGGGTACTACTTTCCGGATGACCCTCGTAAATAACATGTAAGTGTTCAAAAATGATTTTGAGTCCTGTTGATGAAAAGTATTTACATTAAACAATTTGCTCTCTGGGTTGAGTGTAAAATATCTAGAAATAAAAAGGCAGGTACATTAAGTTATATTAAATAAAGATGAAACGTAGTTTGAGGTGAATTACAAATCATGCATATTCATAAATGATAACTTGAATTTGGAATTCATGGTAGAGTTATAGCCAAATTAGCAGTTGATTCGTTAATAAGCTTCCATCTTTCCGATTATAATTAAGAAGGAGATGATAAATAGCACCATCCATTAAAAAATATTAGCATCCTTATTAAGACATAATCAACTAAAATATACAAGGTTAGTTGAAAAAGTTTTGCAAAATATGAATTTTCGCGGGTTGAGCATACTTGATTTTCGAATTTTTGTGGCGATATTCTGGTATTTATGTTTCTCACTTTTGCAAAAAAGTTCGGCCATTTTGAATAATGCGGTAATTGTTGAAAGATGTTTGGTTTGGACGTGTTTTGGCTTGCTTCGATTTTTGCCTATCCCAAAAAATGGACCAAAGAATCTAAATCAAATTTTGCGTGAAAAAACAAAATTAAGTGCACGGACGCACTCAATGTTGACTGTGGCATATGGAGAAGGAACTTTGGAACGAAGCAGAGAAGATATGAACGGCGAGTAGCGTGCCGGACGCGCGAACATGTCAATAACGGACGAAAAGTTTGATGAAGTGAAGAAAATAGCATTGGTCAATCGTCAAATCACCGTAAGAGAAGCTGCTGAGGACTTAAAACATTACGATTGGCTCGGGTCATTCCATTTTTACCAATGATTTTGGCATGACACGGGTCGCCGCGAAATTCGCACCAAAATTGCTCAATTTCGACCAAAAACAGCAACGCAATAACATTGCTAATGAGTTGTTGGATTCTGTCCGCGATGGCCAAACTTCGCTCCAGGCGGTGGTAACTGGTGACGAGTCATGGGTTAATGGTTATGACGTGGAATCTAAAGCTCAATTATCCTAATGCAATGCCGAAAAAGGCTCGCCAAGTTCGATCAAATGTGAAAGTTTTGCTTACAGTTTTCTTCGAATGCAGGGGCGTGGTGCATAATGAATGCTTGCCAGAGAGTAGAACGGTAAAGAAGGAATTTTACCTCCAAGTTATGTGCAGTTTGCGCGAAGCAATCCACCACAACCGCCCCGATTTGTGGCAGAACAAAAATTGGCTTTTGCACCGTGAGAAGCGCCCCTGTTCACACATCGTTACTTGCGCGCGAATTTTTTGCCAAAAACAGCACACTTATGATGCCGCAGCCACTGTATTCCCCAGATCTGGTCCCCAGTGACATTTTCTTGTTCCTTAAACTAGAGTATCATGAAAGGACGACGCTATGCTAAGATTGGTGAGGTAAAGACTGCATCGAAGGAGGAGCTGAACAAGAAAACAAAAAATGATTTTTGAAGTGCTTCGAGGTTTGGAAGAAATATTGGCACAAGTGGGTAATATCTAATGGGGATTACTTTTAAGGGGACAGCATAAATATTTGCGAATAATTAAAAAAAAATTGAAAAATCACAAAGGTCGTGATAATTTTTTAACAGAACTCGTATATGTAGGTGAAGTTTTGTTGATAAGTGAAGGAACAGTTTTTAAAAATTTCTCATGTAAAACTTTAAGCTTGAATTCATATTTCAGGTTAAAAATACTATTGCCACAAACAAAAAAGGTAATTGTGTATTTTGCTCCCTAATTTTCTGTCACAAGGCATAAATAAAGTTTACCATAAACCCAAAATCGTAAACATTATTTTATGGTCTTGCTTTAATATTATCAATGAATTAACAGCATCCCAGTATTGAATGAAATCCAATCTTTACTCTAATTCTTTGTGGCAAGCTGTCATTAAAGTCAAGCTGAGTACACCAGTAGTTGTATAGGCCACTTTTTCAAAGAATATGTGTTTATTAAAAACTGGACCTTTATAATAATAATCTAAAGTTTACTAATTGAGAGTACTTCATAATTTATTCAGTAGGGTCTTGCAGGTTTATGTAAATATGTATCTTTGATCTCCAGCTTAAATACATCCCACCAACCTGCTCATATACTACATCAACTATCATGTTTTGTATTTGCTGAAACTTACCACTTGCTGTATTGTAGCTACAGTTATCAATGCTTTAAACTTTATCAATGCTCTACTCTTTTGTGTTGTAACTGATCTCAAATTTTACATTTTCTTTGTTGATCTTACATGTGAATAATTTATTTATTACTTGGTCAGCTCAATGACATTGATTTGAACTTGAATTAACACTAAATATTCATTTCTTGAACCTACGTAAATTATTATTTATGACATTTGAAAGTTCCCTGTATTAATGCAACCTTTGTTCAATATACTGGCAAGGTTGGTAGAATTGAAATAATTTCTCTTAGATCTTATATCAAAATCATATCAGTCAATGCTTATATCTAAGATCTTATAATTCTGTATTGGAGATCGTGTCTGGGCTTGTATCAAATGTTAAAGAAGTTTTTGCTCTGCAATTTATGCCCCTGGATAAAATTTAAAAATCCTCCTAGACAAATTGAACTGCACAGGTTTGCCCAAATGCAATAAGTAGCAATGATTAAAAAGCTTCCCATGTCCTGGTGTTTTGATAAGAGAGTAATGTCATATCAATAATCAAAGGATAAGGCAATTATTGCATGCAGAAGCAGTAAGAAGTTAATCCTACAGTAAGGAATAGGAGGGGCAAAGAAAAATCTCATCCTTGTCCTTAACAGATATCAGGTGTTATGGGTATCAGAGGATTGCCCTGAAATATCATCAGCCCTGCCTTTGCCCTTGTTAGAGCATCACAAATAAGAAACCATCAGAATTGGCCGAAGGATTCTAATGATAGGCAGCAGTAACATGTAATAACCCTATTGCGGGAAAGGGCAGGCCATGACAGTGTAAGGCATTGGCTGGCAGCCCATTATATATTGATTGGCCATGTTTTCCAGATGATGAAGGCAGTTGGAGCAGCAGCCATATAAATAAAGTGCTCCATACAGTAATTAATGGCTCCTATTGGCATTAATGATGCTACACATTATGGAGCTGAGGATATTCTTCATGCCGTTAGGGGATGGAACTTTGAAGTGAAGCAAAGGGCATCTAAGGGTTTGGTATGATGCTCATTATCTGTAGCCTCATCCCAAACAGTGATCAGGATCCTTAGATTTTGAGGGATAATACAACCTCTTTCATCAAAATTTCTGCTGAGAAATTGATTGTGTAAGAAATCTCTGCACCATTCTGATGTTCATCACATGTCTGATGCCTCCAGGTATAATGGATTGGCTAATGAATCACTGAAGGGCTTTTTTAGATTAAAGTCTGAGTCAGCATTAATGGATTTCTGCAGTCTTCTTTGCCAAACATTATAGCTTTAAATGGAATCAGGGTCCTTTGTAAAGATGCATATGATAGGTCCCTTAATAAATAATAAATCATGTAACTTCAGACAGAAATTTTTTTATTGCATTTTATCACTGACATTCCCATATGGTTTCTTGCTTCAAAATCACAGATAAAATCAAATGGCCATAAGACATGGGTTTAATTTGCTTTTTCTTTCCTTTGCAGGGCAATAGGACTTAACCAATCTGAAGCCAGTGCTCAGCAATTTATTCGTTGCCTTTTCCACAAAAAGTTTATGAATATAAAAAACAAGGTTCAAGATGTAATCGACTTATACTTCAAAGATCATATTCCCCTATCTGAGGAGAGTATCAAAACTCTCTATCATCTCATAATATCTTGTAATGTAATGGAATCCATGGAGATCAGAACACGTCAGTTATGCATGAAGTGGATCTTTCCTGTAAAAGAAAGCTTTCATGCATTTCAAGGTGTATGGCCTGTCGAATTGGTTGCAGATTTAATAGTGCAACTCTGTCTCAAACAGGAAATAAAAAGACCCCATGCAAAGAAAAGTAATGCACATGTGGGATCCTTGGAGCACTTTTACTCAATGATGGCCTTCAACTCTGGGCTCCTGAAACATCACATAAAAGAACCCAGGGAACCTGAATTCACCTTTCCAGATCATATATTTATGGAAGAGGCCTCCTTTAATATTTTGAAATGCATGGTGACCCAGAGTGGGGGAGGCATAATTTCACGTGTCAAAACAGTACTGACTTCAGGTACAGAAGAAGAGGAAGTATATGGTATTGCTGAGTTTATGACTGCTCTGCTGCAATTAATTGCACTACTCTCCTCCAACTTCATTACATTTTGTGTTTGCACACCAGCATCAGCACAAATCATCAGGTAGGTGCTCTATTTTTCTCTTGCTTAGTCATGTTGGAACTTATGGAACCCAAAATGTATTTGTTTATATCAGAGATTTGTTTATGAATATTGCATGATAAAATGGAAAATTTTTAAAATCAAACTCATCAAAATGACTCATCATAGTTAATATTTATTCATGTGATATTTTTATTCCAAATGAATTTATCCATGCATTTGTAAATCATTCACTAATAATCATAATAGCTAGAGTAAAAAGGGCTAAGTTAGTGTTACAAATGAGTACTCTGTAATTACAATATGTTGTTTTGTCTCTTGTTGTGAATTGTTAAAGATATGGGCTGGAATATTTAATGGTCAAGAAAAAATGAAAACTTTCTATGGATCTTGATGAAGCTGAAAATGATATTGTTTGAATAGACTAGCATTGTCTACAATGCCTCCGTGTATTCCAGAAGAACGTTTAATGTCATAAATACAATATAAATCCAAAAAAATGAATTCTAGAAAAATATATGCAACATTTATGCCATTTAGTCATAGAAGTAAATACTGGCTGAACAAAGTAGACAAGAATACGGAGAATAACAAATTTCTATTACTTGTGTGTGTGTATATATAAATAAATCATAAACATAGTAATCAACCTGAAGGTCGTTTTAGTAGGTGATGGTAGGTAATCACCCAGTACTAAGCCCTATACGGCATTGGAAAATTCACACATCTGGGTAGGGGGTCCAGTTTCTTTCCCTGTGCTGGTTATCGTTTCCTAGGAAGACCTGATACCCGAAAAATCACTTTAGCTTGGGTGGAGCTGTAGGTGCCCAGAGTGCTTTGCCCGGGAATTGAATCCCTCCAGTCAGCAGGCCAATGCTCTACCCACTGGACTACCATGACCCATATATATATATATATATATATATATATATATATATATATATATATATATATATATATATATATATATATATATATATATTCAAAAATGAATTATATTAATTCACCTCAATTATCTCAAAAATAACATATAATCCATGAATAGACCTTCAAAATTTATATAAAGTTTATTCCAAACTGATTTACAAATATTATAATGAAATTTCAGTAATATACGTAATTGCAATTCAATATCCTCCATTGATAATAAATTCTTGTGCTGTAATGAAAAATATTTTATTCATTTTAACATTTCTGTTATCACTGCTTAGGAAGGAAGACAGGTTCTCTGCTTTCACATTATTCTCATCCAAAATATCTCTATTCTTTACCTTTAATTTTTTAGTAATGATAGAAAAACATTCTTGAGTAAGAAAATTTAAAATGGCCTGTTTAATTGTTTTATGCAATTGGATCCTATAGGATAAAGAAATTTTTTAATCTTCATATTTTAATCAAACAGAGAATAGCTATGTTCCATATTGATGTTAAAAATATATAATCATATAATAATGGAATTTTTTACTTTTCAGTCTCATGAATTTATTTAAAACAATTCTAGAAAATTTGACAGACCTGCTAGAAGCTATTTCAAAAAGTCAGCAGGCATTGAATGCACTGACAGCCACCTTTTCCAGTTTACTGGCCCTTTATCAATATGATTTTCATGAATACATTGCTAACTTCATCCGGGAGAATACGCCTAAAAAGCTAATGAAGACCATAATGGCTGTTATAACAGAAGGAGCAGGTGAGAGTTTTAACATTTACTTGTTGATTTTATATATAAAGCAGTACTAAAAACGTATAGTCCAGCATTTCAGTTCATGCAATCAACCACTTTGCGAGTATGATATTTGATTTTTTTTAGTTTCCTATAATCCCTAAATAGGATGTCTGTCAGGGGATGAATACAAACCAGACTTATTTAGACTGAAATATTTTTATCCCTACCTTCATCTGACAATGTTATTTTGATTCCTTATCATATGCAGAAAAAATGTTATATTTACACCATCTGTTCTTTACTTGATCTTTATTTTTTATTGGCATTATCTCTTCTACCATATCATGATTGGAATTATAATACATTTGCAATATTACTGCTGAAGCCACATCCTTCCCATTAATGCAAAAAGTTAATCTGTAGTTTAACCTTTCCTCCACCAATTACTGAGTTTAATTCTGTGATCAATCCACATATATCATCAATTGGAAAAAAGTGTGGGATCTATTATGTAAGAAATGCAAGCTTTTTAATCATATTCACCTAAATTGAAGTTGAAGAAGAAAGGCTGGAGACACATTCCTTATTCTTAGGCTTCTTTCTTTTTTCTACCAAGTTTCATTTAATGTATTCAGGAAAAAGCCTACAAAAGTTTCAGTAGTGAATTCTAGTGCAATTGAGTATTTGAACAAAAATTAAAAGGATTTGAATAAACATTTGAAAAAAGGGTTTAAGGTTTCTGATAGGTACTCAGGAATTATGTTTTGAAAAGTAATTAAAAAAGGCTTGAATACCCTGAATGCAGAATTCTCATATTTTGTTTTACTCTTTACAGGGGCCCTGCAAGGTGTATCTCCTAATTACATACGTAGCCTGCAGGAGAAAACATTTTTTAGTGGCACCTCTCTAAACTTCACAGGTAGCATGGCATATTCATCATCACTACTAGTCTATCAATCCTATGATTGGTTCTTTGTTTTTGAATGCACTGTTTTTACTGCCAATTAATCTTTTCTATTCAACAAATATTCATATTCTTACTTTTTATTTCTTTATTTTTGATGTTTTGCATTAATAGGCACATGCACTTCTAGGAATGAAAAAGAGGCATAAGCACACATGAGCACACATATCTGCTCTTTTACTGACACAGGCATGCCCACACTTGAACATATGATCAAATAAACAGACCATCACATACTCACAGAAAAGTATGAATAAAATACACATCATGTATCAGTATTCATTTAGAGCAATAGATTATTCGCCTGAGGTCCACATTTTTTCCTAGGAATACCTTTCTAAGACCTATGGTTTTAAGTACCAGAATTTCCTGTGAAACCATGTGCTTCACAGGAAAACAATATAGCCTCCCTTTACTAATTTAGGGATTTAAAATGCTGTTAGGCTTACATTTGGGTGAACTGTACTGGCACAGGCATATGCATACACATATGCATGTATGCCCACAGACACACCCACACATACATATATATATATATATATATATATATATATATATATATATATATATATATATATATAACCATAAACACAGTAATCAACCCGAAGGTCAGTTTAGTAGGTGATGGTAGATATCACCCAGTATTAAGCCCTATTAGGCATGTGATAATTCACACATCAGGGTAGGGGAGCCAGTACTTTTCCTGGGCTGGTTATGGTTTCCCAGGAAGACCTGGTACCCAAAAAATCACATAGCTTGGGTGGAGCTGCAGGTGCCCAGAGTGCCTTACCCGGGAATGGAACCCAGGACCCTCCGGTCGGCAGTCCAACGCTCTACTCACTGGACTACTGCGACCCACATATATATATATATATATATATATATATATATATATATATATATATATATATATATACAGGGAGGGAGAGAGACAGCCACACCCACATTCGTCAAGGAAGAATCTTCATCCATTGTGGACCTTACCTTTGTAATCAGCTGTTTATACTTACACCCATAGTGACCACCAGGCCATACTGTGGGAGGTAAACTAGGCTCCGAAGCGGGGTGTCAGACCACCAAAGTCGAATTCGAAGGGATGGAGGGTTATGCTGTTTGGAGCAGATCTCATTTGCATCTCTCCAATTTGACATTCTCCATGGCATTTGACTCTCTCCAATGAACAATGGAGACGCGACGACAAAAGTGGAGGAAGTCATGCGGAAGCTAACCGAAGCATTTGGCGCTATTGCCGGCCTTTGAAAGTAGTGCCACCGGGCTTGTAGACTAGCCCAACGAGCCCGAGGAAATTCCACGGATGCCGTACTGGAGGAAAATTACAAAGATACGAGAAGAGCGCTTAAAAAGGCCATCAAGGAAGCAAAAGGCAAAAGCTGGAAAGAGCATCTAAGAGATATCGACAGTGATCCGTGGGGCAGGCCATATAACGTCATCATGAGTTGGCTGAAGAGTCAGCCCATGCCATCGCCTACATGTTGAGAGCTGCTCAGAGTATCTTAACTCTCTTCCCTGAATAGAAAGAGGAAAGTTTAGGCATTGAGGAGAATGCAGATGAGGAGGATATTCCAGCCGTCATTGAAGATGAGCTGCGCACTATAAAAACGAGGGTGAGAAACAACAAAGCTCCCGGCATTGAAAGAATCCCAAAATTGGCATTGAAGACAGTCATCAAGGCGGCACCGGCATTGTTCCAAGATACGTATAACACATTTCTTGAGGAAGGAACATTCCCGATTTGTGGAAATGGCAGAACTTGGTTCTTCTACCTAAATGGAAAAAGCCTCTGGACGGACCATCAACTTATCGTCCGCTCTGTATGCTGGACACAGCCGGCAAAGGTTTGAACAGATCATCCAATACAGGATCGAGAGGGTCGTGGATCCTTTGCTGGCAGAAGCCTCGTATGGCTTTGGCAAATCACGCTCTACGCTGGATGCGATAAACAAGTTGGTCAATACAGCAAGAGAAGTTATGTCAGGGAAATGATATGCAAGAGGATCCAAGCAGTTCTGCCTGATTGCTACACTCGATATCTAAATTGCCTTCAATTTGGCTAAATGGAAGTGTCTTGGAGGCCCTAAAGAAGTTATATGTTCCATGGTACCTTCGGAGGATGGTGGCGAGTTCCATGCGTGACAGGTTCCTTATGTACAACGCAGTAGAAGGACCAAAGACGCATAGAGTGACTGGAGGGGTTCCTCAGGGCTCCGGACCTCTTTTGTGGATCATCCTGTACAAATCGCTATTGTTGCTGACACTTCCGCGTGAGGTGCGCCTCGTGGCGTTTGCAGATGACTTAGTGGTGGAAATTTTAACTTATGGAGCTTAAACTTATGGAGCAAATGAGGAGGTATTCTTGGAGATCAAAAAATGGATATCCTCTGCTGGATTGCAATTGGCAGAACATAAAACAGAGGCGCTCCTTGTTTTCAGCAGGAAGCGGATCGAGGCAGTGGCACTTTACGCCGGTGATACAGAAATCTCAACGTGGCCGCCCATTCGGTATCTTGGTGTGGCCCCGAATGTCAGACTAAATTTCAACGGGCAGGTGGAGCAAATCAACACCAAAGCCTCTGTCGTGGCGACCACACTGAAACGGCTTATGCCCAATGTTGGTGGCCTCGACCAGAAAAAGAGACAACTACCTCAGTGCTCACCTATGGTATACCTATATGGGATGCACTGCTGATGAAGGGGTATCGCAGGAAGGTAGCAGCGCCCTACCGGATCAGTGTTTTGCGGGTGGCCAGTGAATTTCGAAGTCTCCGAGGACGCCATCAACGTCATTGCAGGAATTCTACCAGTGGTGGAGACGAAGACCGAGGTGAGAAAAGAAAGTGTCAATGATTGGCAAAAGTTGTGGGATACCTCAACGAAGGGAACTTGGGCACACCGGCTGATCCCAAACGTGGAGAAATGGGTATGCAGGTCACACAGGGACCTCAACTATTATTTCACGCAAGTGCTTTCAGGAAATTGGTGTTTCCGGGCGTATCTACTTAAATTCAAACATGAGGATGTACCGGACTGCCCAATTGAGGAGAATGCTGAGCACTTATTCTTTGAAGGCCCACGTTTTAGTTCATCGCGAGACATCCTGAAAAAGGTTATTAACATTCGACTGACGCCGGAGAAACTGGTAGAACGAATGCTGCCATTGGAGGCGACCTGGAGGGTGATTTGTGTCTACGCGGCTTTCATCATGAAGGAGATGCGCCGAACAGAGCGCGTGAGGAAGAGGACAACACCGGAACTACAGGCAGCTGAAGTAAGCGATCAACGTGAACACCTAATCCACTAAAGGAGCTGGATCGGGGAAGAAAAGTCGCTACGACATGCTGGAAATAATCTACGGCTAATTATCTATCCCACAAAGCAATAAGCAACAAGCAGTACCGCAGGAGAGAAAACAAGACCGAAAAGTAAGAGACCGAGGGTTTTATTCGGTGAGAGTCCAACACGTGGAACAGGAAAGCTGATTTCCAAGCTTCACTGTCTATCAGCGCATATTGTTTTTCCCCTAAACTCTTCAGGAAAAAACACACACAAACACACCGGCACACACACACACTTATAAATAATATATATATATATATATATATATATATATATATATATATATATATATATATATATAATTTATATGCGTATCCTCGTATTTATATGTAACACCTCGTATATATAATAAATATATATGCGAGGTGTTTCCTAAAAGTATCCGACCTGCGTTTTCAATTATTTTTTGGATTACGAGGTTGTTGTGCACTATGAACTTGCACCAAGAGGTCAGACGACCAACAAAAAGTGTGTTGAAGTTCTGAAAAATTGCGTGATGCCATGAGAAAAAAATGACCGCGTCTCTGGTCAAGCGGTGACTGCTTTCCTCATCACTATAACCACAGCACATTCATCGAAAATTGTGCGGCAATATTCGGTGAAACACAAGTTTGCAGAGGTTCGCCAGCCTCCGTGAAGTCCCGACATAGCTCCCTGTGACTTTTAGATGTTCCCAAAATAGAAAATGGCGCTTAAATGAAAGTGGTTCTACGACATAGAGTAATTCGACGCGCGAGCTGAAGGCCGGTCAAAAATCTGGGTTTGAGGACTGCTTTAAGATGTAGCATTGCCGGTGGAAGCATGTGGTTCAATCAAATGGGGACTACTTCCAAGGATGGTATGGCCCGTATGCTGGAGATTAAGGCCAATTCGGAGATATGAACGTGGATCGGATAGTTTTCGGACACACCTCGTACGCAAACACACACTCTAATTGCCTTCATGTAAAATATTTGCCTGCCTGATTGTATGCATTTGTAACTAACTGGAGAGTGAGAAGGGAAAGATAAAAGTTAAGGATTTTTGGGAAGGGAAAAGAGATGAAGGGAAGGATGAGAATGCACCGCCAACGGGGAATTCTTTGGGCTAAAGTCCAAGCTGGTGCCAAGGGGCCAGAAACTTTCCGATTAAAATGTTTTGAATTTAAATGGTTCATCGGAGTGAGAAAATAAGGTAATAACAGACACATTTAACCAATGATTGAAACATTCTTGATAAATGTTCTAAATAGGCTAATGCAGTAGAAAGTTTGCATGGTGGGCATTTTATGTTTATCCATATTGAAAAGACTTGGTAGTTTTCCACAGATTTTTATTATAAGATACAACGCGTTTCACCGACTTGCGGCATCATCAGGTACAAATACACTTAGCAACAGTGCGAGAATATATACGTTCAGGACAGAGTGGGGGGGACGGGGAGGGTAAGGAGGGCCTGAGAGGTCAGGGGATTGTCGGGTGCGTAGAGGGGTTGGTTTGACCAATTCTAGGCTAGTTTCTCAAAAAGGAGTAGGGAGAGGGACGGGAACAATTGCTCGTTACAAATTTTCAAGTTGGGGTTTGCTAGGTGCCTTCGTATCTCCATTTTCTCGAGAGCGTCCATTTATAATCCTTTTGGGAGTATATGTGATAAATTCTAGCAGGTGCTTAGTAAAGAGAAGGTTGGTATTCTTATTTTTGCGACACATTGTGTGTTCCTTGAATCGTAGCTTGACATTTCTCCCTGTCTGACCAACATAAACGGTGATGCAAAGCTCGCATTTCAGCTTATAAATACCTGATGTAAGAAGGCTATGCTGTGTGTCCCTACCATTAACTAGAAAACGACGAGGAATCTCAGTAGGAGGCACTTTTTCAGCAGTTAAAAATTCAATAACAGCACCATCTTTGACTCGGGATGGCAAAGCGCTGGAATACGAGGTCTATGTAAAAATTATCACGACCTTTGTGTTTTTTCAAATTTTTTTTATTATTTACAAATATTTATGCTGTCCCCTTAAAAGTAATCCCCATTAGATATTACCCACTTGTGCCAATATTTCTTCCAAACCTCGAAGCACTTCAAAAATCATTTTTTGTTTTCTTGTTCAGCTCCTCCTTCGATGCAGTCTTTACCTCACCAATCTTAGCGTAGCGTCGTCCTTTCATGATACTCTAGTTTAAGGAACAAGAAAATGTCACTGGGGACCAGATCTGGGGAATACAGTGGCTGCGGCATCATAAGTGTGCTGTTTTTGGCAAAAAATTCGCGCGCAAGTAACGATGTGTGAACAGGGGCGCTTCTCACGGTGCAAAAGCCAATTTTTGTTCTGCCACAAATCGGGGCGGTTGTGGTGGATTGCTTCGCGCAAACTGCACATAACTTGGAGGTAAAATTCCTTCTTTACCGTTCTACTCTCTGGCAAGCATTCATTATGCACCACGCCCCTGCATTCGAAGAAAACTGTAAGCAAAACTTTCACATTTGATCGAACTTGGCGAGCCTTTTTCGGCATTGCATTAGGATAATTGAGCTTTAGTTCCACGTCATAACCATTAACCCATGACTCGTCACCAGTTACAACCGCCTGGAGCGAAGTTTGGCCATCGCGGACAGAATCCAACAACTCATTAGCAATGTTATTGCGGTGCTGTTTTTGGTCGAAACTGAGCAATTTTGGTGCGAATTTCGCGGCGAACCGTGTCATGCCAAAATCATTGGTAAAAATGGAATGACCCGAGCCAATCGTAATGTTTTAAGTCCTCAGCAGCTTCTCTTACGGTGATTTGACGATTGACCAATGCTATTTTCTTCACTTCATCAAACTCTTCGTCCGTTATTGACATGTTCGCGCGTCCGGCACGCTACTCGCCGTTCACATCTTCTCTGCTTCGTTCCAAAGTTCCTTCTCCATATGCCACAGTCAACATTGAGTGCGTCCGTGCACTTAATTTTGTTTTTCACGCAAAATTTGATGTAGATTCTTTGGTCCATTTCTGGGATAGGCAAAAATCGAAGCAAGCCAAAACACGTCCAAACCAAACATCTTTCAACAATTACCGGATTATTCAAAATGGCCGAACTTTTCGCTATAAGTGAAAGACATAAGTACCACCGTACGCCACAAAATAATGAAAAATCAAATATACGTAACCTGTGAAAATTCAAAATTCGCGATACTTGTTGTACTTCAGTGTTTCAAACTCACTCGATGAATGTAACCACCTCAAACATGCGCGTGGGTGAAGAATGCGAGTGTTAATTTCCCATGCCACAAGGGTTGCTTCTTAAAGTCATTTTATTTTTTGTCTTTAAGCATATTTGACATTTTATTGGTAATTCATCGAAAATATAGTTTTAGTAGAAGTCAATATGTTGACAATCAAAAGTTTTTTGATCATAAAGTTAAAACATTTGATAAATTTCATTTTTGTATCTTTTCAGATTACCATTCAATTTTGGATTCTAATATCTTCCCCGGCAAAAGTTCACTAATTACCATAGGATGTAAAATTGCAGGTGCTTTTTCTTGCAAATATGGTGAGCCTGCAGATATGAATTTAGATTTGCTCTTGAATATTGAGAAAATATGTGTCCTTCTTATTGTTTTATTTATCATTTTCATGTGGTCTCTTCAATTTTTTTCAGGCAATAGCTCATATTATCCTCAACAGATTGAACTATTAACCTACTTTCTGGAAGAACTTCCAAATAATTTCCAAGGAATTAGATTTCCCATAAGTTTTCAAATGGTTAGTATATGATTTATGTGTTACAGGCAAAACACACAATATTGCTATTCTAAAGTCCTTTATTTAATTCTTATTATCCATGCAGGAAGCCTTTATTCCAGAGTCATTTTGATTTAAGAAAAAGTTTTTAAAAAGCACCTGCTGTCTTCTCATATGAGGAATGTATCCTGATACAAATTGCAGATAACATTTAAATTAACTTCCTGCATTATATATAAATGAGATGACCCATCTATTTGGTGTTGTATTGTTTTTAAATATGCAGTATTTTGGGGCAAGTTATCAATTTCATAAAACAGTCAAATGTGACTTTCAGTACATAATATTGATATACTTGTTTTAGATATTATTATAACTTTGATTTTAACAATAGGTAAGGGGATTCAGGTTTAGGTATGAGGGATAACCACAAATATAAAGTAATATTTCTGCTGGGGTCGAGGATTACCAGCTAGCCATCACCAGTCCTTCCTTTAGACAAAACCAAAGGCATAGGTATACATAAAAAATTCTCTGTGGGACAGGAATAAATAACAAACTTGGGCCAGAATGTGGCACATGCACCAAATGCAATGCATTCAATGAGTACAAGTGACAAATTGTATCCTTGTGCCTGCTTATATTTTTAAATAGGTGACATAACTATGCACTTAGAAACACATCATGTGTTTGAAGTGATGTGCAAATAGCATTCAATATCTGAGTGAGCCATCATGATGTGGAGTTGAAGCAGTGTTTTATTGAGTATGGTTTGAGTGTAGAAAGAAAAATGCAAGATTAAATATACAATGTTATTCAATGACGAGTACCTCTAATTTTTCTATATGCAAATATAGAATTCAAGTTCCACATAATCGATATTCCTTGTGATATGACATATATAATGTTGTACCCTATTTGTTTTTTTCACTTAATATTAGTTTAATACTTTTCTTTGTTTCATTCCTGTCATCCATTACAGTGCAAAAAAATGAGCTTATGAAGCCTAGAAAGTTATTGTAAGTGAAAACTCAATACACAGAGAGAAAATAGTTACTATCTAGGGCAATTACATCAGGAAAACCTACGCTGTTTGTAAAAAAATGAGCACTCCTTTACGTAATAGAAAACATGATCTCAAGAGAAATCATAGAACAAGGCATCAGACTAAAATTGAAGAAAAAAATTAAGCTTGTCTGTGTTACAAATAGAATAAGTGAAAAAAGAGAAATGCTCAAATAATGCAGATTCCTTCAAACAAATTGAAATCGATTGGTTTAAAAAACAATTTTATTCTAAAATATGAAATTTGATGAGCTTTTTCTGGATCAAAATGCTCCTGATATAATTTATTTCTGGTTTTCAAAACCTGGTAAACATTTCCAGAGATAATAGAATATCCATAAAGTAATATATGTTGCTTTGGAATAAATATTAATGTTAACAAGCATTTTCATTTAAAAAATTGTATAAGACAAAACAAATCTGTGAATAACTGATTAAAGTTTGAAGATCTCTGTTATGTTTTCAGCAACAACATTTACCACCATTTATTTAAATAATAGCAAAATCCAAGTATTTTCAATTAAGCAAATACTTTTTTACTTTGATAAATATTATTTTTCATAGAATAAATAATTCATCTAAAATGTTTATTATGTAAATTAGCATACTTTTATTTAAAAAGGCCATTAATCTTATAAATCATATTTCGAGACCATTTCTTTTTATAATGAACATATGTCTCCTGAAATAGCATAAATTAATGACATAAATTACAAATGTTATAACTTTTCCTCTCATAAGACAGATGAAATCCTATCCCATTGTTATTTTACAATCCCAAATGCGTATGGTATAGGAAGAACTGAAGATAGGATGGAAAGTTGGTGAGGAATTCATTAAATCAGTTAGCTGTGCTGATGACTGAGCTCTAGTTTGTCAATCAGCTAAGGGATTGCAAGCATTGCCAAGTGAATTAGAAATTCAGTAAATGAGATATGAGATGAGAATCATTTTAAATGAAAAATATTTTATTTGCTTCTCTAGAAGTTAAAGTCTAAATTAAATGTTATAGTAGGGTAAAAACTAGAACAGATGTAAGAATTGATATGTCCCATAAATATTTTGACCAAAATGATCAATATATTAGGGGCATAAGAAGAAATGCTTTAGGCAAAGAAGCTTTCAAAAGGAGGAGAGGATTTCACAATGAGAACAGGGACATTGATTGAGGATGTTAAGAAATGAAAACATATATTTGGCCATTTAAACTGAAAGAATAGCAAATTAATATCTACACCTGCTATGGTATCCTCATTTAATAATATTTACATTATCCTAAGGGTGAAATTTTTAATATGAGCTAGACTGTGCCATTTGATGCCTTATGGAATACTATGTTTATTTTGAATTAATAAATAAATCTCATACTTTTTCAGCTTATGGACTACCTTTATTTGCCCATAAAGAAACTGGCTATTAGTGACTACTTCTTGAAACTTGCATTTAGCAAGTTTGAAAACATTATGAGGGATCATGCAAATGATGCAGAAATTATGCAGATCTTTTTGTCACTTCTGGAAGGTAATCTTTTATTTTTTATGTGTTTTAAATTATGCACATGTAAGTCAGGCTTTCAGATAAATAGTACTCTGAAATGTGGGAAATTCAGTTCTTTTTTATCACCCCATAGGAATATTGAATTGTTTTAAGGAAACCTGATTTTACATTAAATGAAGACTAGCTCCATAATATTATTAAATAACTACCTGTCCAGTGTCTGGTAAAAATACAATATTTTTTACAAGCTTGAAGATCTAATAATGATATATTTTTGGCTTTTAGGATCTATACTATAAATTACCTTTTTCTCATTCTGCAAGTAATGTACTTCATAATTAATTTAAAAATCCAATATTTTACTGTGCCACAGAATTTTTTGGAATAAATTTTGAAAACCAAGCTTTCATCCTTTGGGTGGATTACTGTGTTTATGGTTTTATTTTAACAGAATCAATACCTGTTTTATTTAAAGAAACATTGGGTCCAAAATGACTTTTTGACTCAGTCATGAGGCTTATACAAACCTCCTTTGGTATTTAATATTTTCAAGCCTAATTGATGCATAAATTTTAGTCCAAAATTTACTCAGAAGAAATCAGTTTAATAGACTATGGGTATATTAGAATAACCTTTACCAACCAGATGCAAGTTTATATGCCAACAAATAAACTTTAGCATATATTCCTGTATCAATCATATATAATGGCTGTGTTTATTACAAAATTTGATAATACAACTGTTTGGAGCTATTCGTAAAGCATACATATCTAATATTTATGCTGATGCAAGTAGCAGTCCAAAAGTCAGTTGACTGCTGGTTTATCATTGAAAAAGTTCATTTAGAAAAAGATTTAGAAAATTGTCTCCAAAAAAGCCATAAAGTAGAATTTTAACCCACATGCAAAAATGTTGCATCAAGATAATTCAAAAAGGATATTGGTTGAAATGTTAAAAGAAGGGTAAGCCATTGACTATTACCAATTAGTGGACTACAAAAAAAAGCATTTTGAGAAATCATACTAAATTCTATAAAATCTTCAGCTTATAACATATTAAGTCAAGCAAACTATGTTACATAAGTAATAATAAAATAAAAACTTGTATTTTAAAATTTTCCAGGTGTAGCCTTAAAGGATGACATTAATCCAACTGTTAAAACAATAGTCATCAATTGTTCTGAATTCTATCTTATGAAACTCCACAAGAGAATACTGGAAAGGCAAGTTCCTCCAGCAATATCAGTGAAAGTTTTCCGACTGCTTGGTTGTCTCCTAAAGGTATTTAAATTATGATTTGTTATTTCTGTATACTATATAACCATCAAACATTAACTAAGTTATATCTATGAAATAATGAATATGTATGATAAGTTTAGCACAATGATAATAACCATTTAATAGACCACATGATTGATGCCCAAATTTGTTCCTATTTTCTCAGTGGATATAGTAACTTCAGAACCAGCCTAATTAAGTATTGACACTATACACCCCAAGTTTTCTTATGCTGAATGTTCAAAACTTAATATTTACCTGACATTCAATGGCTCTTTCACTGCTATTTGTTCTTTTCTTTGGCTTAGTTAAAGTTATGAGCAATGGAAATAAATTTTTTAAAGAGGGATGCCAAATGACTTCTTGCAGACCAAATGTCTGAGTTAGATTTTATCTGAGGCCTATGAGCAGCAGTTAATGAATCACATGAAAAATTAATCAGTGTGTCATTATGAATTTCATTAAATTTTTCTCTGTCAAATTTAAAATGCTATATATCCTGGTAAATGAAACAGCATAAAAAGTTAGAAATAAAAAAATAAGATGTTTGGAAAGGTATATTAATTGTATGTACACTCTAAAATAATATACATATACACAATGAGAAAATAAAATTAAATCATTTTTTCATCAAATAGATGTCATTTTATAAAATGATTTCAGCGGGTTATAGTAGTCCAGGTACAGCTTTGGATTACTGACTGCAGTGCCTGGGTTTGATTCCCAGGTAAGCCTCTTTGGGTTCACTGGGCATCAACCAAGCTATATGATCTTTTTGGCTACCATACCTTCTTGGGAAATCATAACAGGCACAAGAAAAGAATTTATGTATGGTCCTCCTGCCCTGGTGTGTAAATTTTGCAAGTTGTATTGGGCTTAGTACTAAGCAAACTATATTATCACTTACCAAACTGACTTTTTGGTTAATTACTGTGTTTATGGTATTGTGAAATGATTTAAGGCATGGTATTATGAAAAAGAGGACTTCAGAAGACTCAAAATATTAATTTGACATAAGTATTTTGATTGTGATATTTTTAATGGTTTTTGGATTATCATTTATCTTTTGCTGAGAGTTTGATTGTTTATCAGGGGGCATCTAATGAGATGTAATGATCCAAACATTTTTCATTCATTAGAACAATAAATTGATCTATGCAAAGGAATCCAATGTTCTTGTTAAAATAATGAGTCAATATGAAGGGTTTTTGTTAACATATATGTCATAAAAATATATAAACATTTTTCTGTTCTATTGTTAGCAATTGGTAATGTTATTTTGTAAATATTGTAGTAAATTTAGTTTTTGCTCTGCTAGAAGATGTATCCTTATTTATTAAGTTAATAGAGAAGTAAGTATCAAAAAAATGTCAGTTATATTAATAATGTAGCTATACCACAATTGACGACTTCTTGAACATTCATGCATTGTCAATGTTTGGTTTTTATGCTTAGTGCATTTCACAGGCTAGCATATTCATTTCTTTGTCTATCCTATACAAAAATACATTAATATAATTTCATTTTAATACATAAATAAACATTTATAAATACTATGTGACAAAATCATAAGAAAAATAGACATTATAAAGTTACCTAAAGTTGCATTTCACTTCCATCCATTATAGAATTATTTTAGAAATCATGCAGCTATAGGACACAATTTTGCAAGCAACATTTAAAAAGCTCAAGGAATTATTGTTCCAAACATCTTTCAGGGAAACATCACAACCTTGTAATTTTAAGATCAATTAGTAAAGATATGGGGGGTGACAAAATAACTTCCTTTTTTGAAAGCATTTCTCATTTGAAACATGGAAGTTATGTATCCACATTCTGTACAATACAGAGAGACAAGTGTCAAAAATATTTGAAGAGAAAGATGCTCAAAATATTTTTAGATTAATTTAACATTTTGTGACCAAAAACTTTAGGAATCCAATTCTAATTAACCTTCTTTAAAATTTCTCTTTATTGGAAAACAGTTAGTAAATATATGGGGGGTGACAAAATAACTTCCTTTTTTGAAAGCATTTCTCATTTGAAACATGGAAGTTATGTATCCACATTCTGTACAATACAGAGAGACAAGTGTCAAAAATATTTGAAGAGAAAGATGCTCAAAATATTTTTAGATTAATTTAACATTTTGTGACCAAAAACTTTAGGAATCCAATTCTAATTAACCTTCTTTAAAATTTCTCTTTATTGGAAAACAGTTATAAATCAATTTCAAATCAATTTCAAGTCCTGTGAATTTCAACCACCATTTAACAATTAAATGAATAGGAAATTATATACATATCTTTGGCAAGTTTTGGTTTTTATAGACTCTTAGCATTATAAGGCATCAAGTAAATACTCATACTTAAAAATGCAATTACTATAAGCATGTCCTTTATACATATGTATTGAATCTTTCATTTTAGAATGCAAAATCATTGGAAAATACTCCTTTAACACAAGTTTAGATTTTTCTCAAGTTATTCATATTGCCTATCACTATTTATTTCAACATGTTTATATTTAATAACTTTTTATAAACTTCTTATGAAAATAAAGCTATAAGAGTCTTTATTTGTTCTCTAAGAAATCACTTGTAATAGAAGTGATGATGACCAAAAGCAAAGGTCAATGTTAGCATAAACCAGTTTAGCAATAAATTAAATTGTTCCTTTAGACATTTATATATAAGAAATTTCTAGAGAATGAAGATGTATTGATTTCTGTTAAAGCTTAATAATTATGAAACTATCTAATGTGAAAAAGAAATCTCAGATATATCTACTTTAGCTTAGATTTGATATAATGATAAATTGACAAAGAAGTTTAAAAGGTTATTTAATAAATAGAAGATGAAATGGTGAAAGAGACATTACCCAAAACATGGTATTATTGCCTTAAAGATTACTTGGTCTCTTTCAATGGCCTACTAATAGATTTATTCAAAATTACAAAAATGCAATTTATTCAATAAGTCTTAAGATTATCTAAGAGATTTCATCCTTAGTACAAAAAATATTTGCTTTAAGTAAATATCATCCTTCACTAGACTTCATGCAAGGTTTCAGGTTTAATGTTATCACAGTATCATTTCCTCAGTCAACTGAAAGAACAAACCTTTTTAGTTATGAAAATGGAAAAATATATTTCATACAGTGATTTAATACTTCTTTTTAAAATCCATGACACAGAAATATTTTAAAGTCATGTTAGATGAAATTAATGGCAAATTTGTTCCCCCGTTTTTGACTGTTCATAATTGAGTAAATGAGATTGACCTAGTTGTATATTCACTGATAATGATGACCTATCTTAGATCTAAAATATAAATTAAATGAAGTTCTAAAGAGTGTAATGTAGCATATGAATGTTTTGATAAACGAATCCAAGGTTCTTGAAGGATGAACTGGTCAAGAAAAAGTATCTGTATTTTTCCAATTTTAAAGAAATATTGAATGGTGCTTTTAGGGAAACTTTTTACAACCTGAAAAGGTAGGTAGGATAGTCTCCTTTTCCTTAAAATATTTAAGCAACAGCAGGGTTAAAACAAGGGATTTACTCTATTATAATTTTCTTCTCTATACATTCAAATGTAAATTTATTTTCTGATAATTCCCGAGGAAGTAAAAAAAGTTTTTAAACATACACTCTGATTTCTTCAACATTAATTTCAGTTCTCTTATGAAAATTAATTTTATTTTCCACTTGTTTGAAGGATATAGTGGCAAACAGAATAAAGTTTAATGTCTTTCATTAAATTTTTTTCTGGAAATGTTTGCCTTTTGATTGAGAGACAATATGACAAGCTTGAACTGATTTATAAATTTTCCAGAAAATTTATATTTTGCACAGTGCCTTCTTTGCTTAAATCCTGTCTTTTTTCGCAACAGCTGCCAAAGTAAATTATTTTCCATCTTCTCATGGCTATTTTTCAATTTGAATCCATCAAACAAATCAAACGTTTTTCAGGATGAAGTGTGCCTGTGAATTCTCTGGTCAAATTCAGTAATAGATGTATAGAACCAACTACAGGTCCATCAACCCCTGAGAGTTGAAACACCCATTCTTTAGCCCTCAATAAACCCTATAATTAACTGCCTAATGAATGTGCATGCCTGATATTTTCCACCTTTTTAAAATATCTACTCCAATAATAATACCTAAACATATGTACCAAACCAATTTCTAGACCCAAGGAAAAACTTCTACCACCATTTCAATATCTTCCTGAGAAATAACCTAGTACTGGTATAATAATTGGCAATGGTTTAGTATATTTCATATCTAACTGAAGTTTCATTAGTGCCTGTAATTCTTCATTGCCTCCTATCCTTCTGACCATCACCTCTTAAGGTTTCTTTGATATACTTAGTATTGGGTTTGCAAAATTACAATATCCTGTCTCAGTTCATAGTTCTTAGTCATGTACAGATGGTTATTATATTTATTCCTTCTTTGCTTGGTTGATTGCATTTTTTTTGACATCCTCATTTTTAGATCAACCTGAAGATAACATGGCTGTGGCTGTTAAATGATAACAGGAATCAAATAACCATAAGTGATTTAATGCTTCATGGATTAGATAGTCCCTATGCAGAGGTTAGAATGGTGATTGCTGAGAATCTTAGTCCTATCCTGCATCCATTGAAGCATAGCTGTGATGCTGAGCAAAAATCAACCTTGAATGTATGGATGAAGTACATCACCAACTGTTGCTCTCTGGTAATGGATTATGTGTCATATTTCTTCTTTAAGTTCTTTAGGTATCTATAAATTCATATAAGAGATCGTTTGGGTAAAGTAAACCATTTATTTGAGTTTATACTTAACTTATCTGTCTTAAATTAGGCATTATGTACAGATTGATCACCTAATAATCAAGGTATTTTTATAGAGAATCACAAATATTATTAGCAAGCTTTGCTAAAGAAGTGCTTTATTTTATTTAGAGATGATTATTTAACTACAAGGGGATTAAAAACTGCAAAATTTCTACCTAGTATATTAAAGGATTATTTTATAAGGATATATGAAATTTTAATGCTGAAAGAGCCAAGTTTTTCTAGCCTATAGTCTTAAGTTGGTTGATCTTCTCCGTATGGGAATTGAAACCAAAGTGAAAAAACTCACTCACTCTCTAATAAAAGTAATGTAAAGTAGGAGTGTTTCAATGTTTTTTGCAACCATATATGGAAATTATTGGGTTGACAATATGATTGGTTTCCATTTTTTTGTAACAATATGTCACATATTAATATGTTTAACAAAAAAAACACTATAATAGTATTTTGGAAGGAGACAACGAGAAATATAGATCCCAGAACCCATGGTAAAAAGAAGCAGTTTGGCCATTAGGCACTGCAGACCGAGTGCATCGGTCTGGCATCAGCTGCCAAAGTTACGGGTGACAGTGAAGTGCACGGTATCGACCGCATTACTGCGATGTGGAAGGCAACGGAAGACCACCACATTAGTCTCCATAGATGATGCAGCCTTGCATTCAATATGACGTGATGGCAATCCTCCCGGTGAAATCTTCCGGAGGTAAAATGGTACCCTGATTGGATCTCCGGGTGGGGACTACTGGGAGAGAAACATCAGTCAAGGTAGACAAATGCAGGATAGGGATGCGGAATGTGAGATCATTGGGAGTGTGCAGGAAGTTGGGAAACGCTAAGATGGAGATGGATAGATTAGGAATCGACTTGCTAGGAGTAAGCGAGATTAATTAGGCCGGGATGACTTCTTGAGCGATGGACACAGGGTGATATACTCAGGAGCCGAACAGAGAATTGCAGAAGTAGGCATCATATTCAAGAATCAGTGAGCCAGAAGAGTCAAATCGTGTTGGCAATGCAATGAGAGGATTTCGATGATAAGGTGAGAGGAAGAGTCTACAGGTACAGTAATTGTGCAGGCTTACACCAACATCCAGTTATTCCAATGAGGAAATAGAAGAAGAATACAAACAACTGGAAGAAATCATTATAGCAACAAAAGGGAAGGATAACCTGATCGTGATGGGACACTTGAACGCTGTGTTTGAAGAGAACCAAGGGAGAAGAGGCGTGGGACAGTTCGGATTGGAAAATGGAACCTCGCGGGACAAAGACTGATAGAATTCTGCAACGAGAAAAACAAGGAAGCAAGGTCAGAGAAGAAGTTACACCTGGAAGATACCAGGGGACAGGGCAAGATACCAAATTGACTGCATCGGGAGAACGAGATACAGAAAGCAAGCAATGCAACAGCTACCCCGGCACAGAAATAATTAGCGATTAGAACCGGGTGGTCATGGGCAGCCAACTGCGATACACAAAATTTATAAAGGGACTGAGGAACCCAGATGGAAAAGCGGAATAGAAAAGTTCACCACGACCATTGACAGAGATATAGAAGGAATAAAAGCAACCAGCACAGAATGACGATGAAAGGAAATAAATAATATCATAACCGAAGTACCAGAATAACGCGTGAGTAAGACGATGCCAACCAAACGGCCATGGATAACAGCTAAAATAAGATGCCTCATAGAGGAAAGAAGAAAACAAAAGAATCCAAGAAATGAAACTGAGAAAGCCCTTTACAAGAAGTTGCGGAGCCAAGTCAAACGTGAGTGCAAGAAGATCAAGGAAGAATGGACAGAACGCTGCTGCAAGGCAATCAATGATAACATAAGGAAGGGAAACAGTGACTCTGCTAATAAACTGGTGAAGACTAAATTCGGAATAAGAAAAAAATACCATAACGTCCGAGATGCTAATGGAAAGATACTGACAGAAGATGAAGAAATTGGAAATGGATGGAGAGAATACATTTTAGAGCCCTATCAAGGGCTCAAACCACTTGAAGGTGCCCTAGCCAACGGAGAAAGCGTGATAGAAGAAGGCAAACTGCGCCCGGAGATACTGAGAAGTGAATTCGATCGAGCTGTGAACGACCTAAAGAACAACAAGCCACCAGGAGTTGATAAAATAAATGGAAAAATTTTCTTTACCCTTAGACCCAATGTATAGGATACCCTATTTAAAATAATGAAAGACATCTACGACAAAGGAAGACTGCACGAGGACTCAAGAAGAGTATAATGATTGAAATACTGAAGAAACCTAGAAAAGATTAAGGCGAAAAACACAGAACATTGCGCCTGACTTCGCATGCATCGAAAATACTTACTCGACAATCAGCCGACGAATAGAAGGAAAGGTAGGAGAAAGTTTCTCGAACAACAAATTCGGGTTCAGGAAAAATGGAAGATCAAGACAAGGAGGCAATCTTCAGCTTAAGGGTAAAAGCTGAAAACTTGATCCATGTGAACAAGCCATTTAGAGATCAGTAGTCAAATGGTCTATTCCCATCCTACTGCGACCCAAATGCGCCTATATATATAATATATATATATATATATATATATATATATATATATATATATATATATATATATATATTCGTGAAGGATTCTCGGGTCTTCCACCGGGTCAAGGGTTCCATATTGGCCGACGTTTCGATGCACCAGTCGGGCATCGAAACGTCGGCCAATATGGAACCCTTGACCCGGTGGAAGACCCGAGAATCCTTCACGAATCAAATACGCCGGGAAAGCACCAAATCTTATATATATAATATATATATATATATATATATATATATATATATATACTACCTTGATCAAAACGTTCCCGGAATAACCACCGTGTGGCGCTCCCATCGTTCCGATTTGAGTTCTGTTTTTTTGTTAAATTGGTACATCTGTTGTTGATATTCCCTTTAAATCTTAGTGTCATAACTTGACATTTGCAAAAGTTACGGTCGGTTTTCGGTATGTCCATCAGTGCTTCCTGCGATTTTTCCATTACTTCCTCTCGGCTGCTAAAACGCGTTGCCCGTAATGGTTTTTTAACTCGATTGAACAGAAAGAAGTCACAGGGAGCCAAATCAGGTGAATTCGGTGGCTGTTGGATGGTATTTGTTGCATTTTTCGTCAAAAAATTACGAATAATGATAGCACTGTGCGACGGTGCGTTATCATGGTGCAAAATCCACGACTTTTCTGCCCACATTTCTGGTCTCTTTCGGCGAATTGCTTCACGCAAACGTCTCATAACGCCCAAATAATACTCTTTGTTTACTGTCTGGCCTTCTGGCAAAAATTCATGATGCACTACACCGTTGTAATCCATGAAAACCGTCAGCATTGCCTTCTTTTTTGACTGAAAACGACGTGGTTTTTTTGGTCTCGGCTCATTTGGTGAACGCCATTCACTTGCCTGATGTCTGGATTGCGTGTCGTACTCATAAACCCACGTCTCGTCTCCAGTAATGATCCTTTTGATGAATGTGGGATCGGATTCAGCCTCGCAAATCATGTCTTTTGCGACGTCAACACGGTCTCTTTTTTGCATGAAATTGAGGTCTTTTGGCACCAACTTTGCTGCTACACGACGGAAACCCAAATCATTAACCACAATGTCTTGGGCGGATCCATAGGCAATGTTCAAGTCCTCCGCTATTTCTCTGATGGTTGATTTGCTGTTATTGACCAACATTTCTTTTACTTTATCAATTTTTTCACCGACTTTCGATGTCGATGGTCTGCCACTGCGTTCATCATCTTCGATTGACTCACGACCACTTCTGAACCGCTCGTGCCACTGGTAAACGACCGTTTTTTTTAGAGAATCGTTGCCGAAACACTTTTCCAACATTTCCAACGTCCGTGCGCCACTAAATCCGTTTTTTACGCAAAATTTAATACAAGTTCGTTGTTGCAAATTTAAATCCATTTCTGAAATTGTAAAAAATCGCCAACACACACAGAGATAGATGTACTCTTGGCTACGTAACTTTTGCAAATGTCAAGTTATGACACTAAGATTTAAAGGGAATATCAACAACAGATGTACCAATTTAAAAAAAACAGAACTCAAATCGGAACGATGGGAGCGCCACACGGTGGTTATTCCGGGAACCTTTTGATCAAGGTAGTATATATATATATATATATATATATATATATATATATATATATATATATATATATATATATATATATATATGCGCATTTGGGTCGCAGTATGTCGCACGAAGTCTGTTCCAGAAGCATCAAAACCTTTTTTTCAAAAATTATTTCTTCATTCATGGACATCTATTTTATTCGCTTAGCACTTCAAAAAATCAATGATTGTTGCCTTGTTAAGCTTCTCCTTCGATGCAGCCTTTATCTCGTCAACCGTAGCTTACCGTCGACCTTTCTTGGAAAATATCACTGGGGCCAGATCTGGAGCATACGGTGGCTGCGGCATCATTAGTGTTTTGTTCTTGGCGAAAATTCCACGCGCAATAACGATGTGTGAGCAGGGGCGTTTTTATGGTGCAAAAGCTAATTTTTGTTCTTCCACAAATCCGGGCGTTTGTGGTGGTTGCTTCGCGAAATTTGCGCATAAGTTGGAGGTAATATTCCCTCTTTACCGGTCTATCCTGTGGCAAGAACTCTTGATGCACCACACCTTTGCAATCGAATAAAACTGGGCCAGATATTCACATTGGACAAAACTTGGCGCGCTTTTTTCGGTATTGGCTCGTGCTGCAGCGTCCATTGTGATGATATAGCTTTAGTTCCACGTCATAACCATCAACCCATAATTTATCACCAGTTATGACCGTCTGGAACAACTTTGGGTCGTCGCGGACAGATTTCAACACCGAATTTCGCGGCGATCCGTGTCATGCCCAAATCATTATTAAAAATGGATTAGCAAAAACCAATCGATATGTTTAGCTCCGCAGAAACTTCTCTAACGGTGATTTGACGATTGGCCAGCATTGCTGTCTTCACTTCATCTATGTTTTCGTCTGTTGTTGACGTGCTCGTGCGACCGGCACGCTCTTTGTTGTTCACATCTTCTAAGCTCTCTAAGAGCATTTTTTCCTCCAATAAACGTAGCTTGGGTACAAGGTAGCATTGCCACATGTCACATTCAATATCCTGGGTACGTCTGCACAGTTAATTACGTTTTTCACACAATATTTGATACAGATCCTTTGACTCATTTTTTTTGAGCAGGGAAAAATCGAAAATAAGTCATATGTATTGGACACGTATTTCAGTAGAAAGGTAAAATTTTTGTTTGTTTAAATTATAAAGAGGTTTCAATACCATATTTGAAAATATTAAATGTTTTAAGTACACTTATTAGGAACCAGCATATTTTTAATCCTAATATTTTATAACTTTGTTTAAAAATAGTTTTAAAAGAAATATGTGCATAAGCCTAAACATAACCTTGTCCTAATCCATACTTTTAGGATGAATCTATTGTAACAGTGGAACAGAAGGAAAATAATCTGAAAGTTGGAATTCACTGTCTGTCTTTGATAGCTGTGACCTGTCCCAGTCTTATTAAACAAGCATTATTTTGCCTGCTGATGTTGATAAATAATCAATACATTGATAGAGGTAACTATCATTTTTATTTTATGAGTCATGAAAAGCATGAAATGCTACAGCCATCTGCTTTTTCTTTCCTAATTCAAGTACGCTACTTTAATTTGCAGTGTTTATGAATAAAAAAAATCCAATTGCTTTAGCATGCAAAGAACAATATTCAGTAGCAAATTTATCAGAACCATTTATTGCTCACCCTGAAATGGTTTAAATATTAAATGACAGTTCTAAATTCAATTGACATTAAAGTTATAATAATTAAAACTGACTTTTATTTAAATAGAAAATATCTTCGGCAGAGACAAAAAAATTATTAAAAAAAAAGATGACCCCTCAGAATGCTTTCTGCATTATTTTTCCTTTAAATGATTGTTTATTAAATAATATTTCAGTTACTCTTGCTCTTATCCTATTCTTGATCCACATTACATAATAATATGTGAATTTTGAAAAAGTTGTATATAATCATTCATATTTAATTTATTTTAATGTCCTTAAATTCTAGCCACAAATAGTTTATTTTTTGAAAATTTGGATTCTTTCTTTTTAAATATCTTTTAGTAATACCTTTATTCCCATAGTTAAATAGAGTGAATATATAAGGGTTTTTTTAGGATTTCTATTTTAATTCTTTAGGTCTAGGAAAAATGATTTTTGATATAATTGGAAAAGAACTGCAAGCTGATGGAAAGTTGCTAATGCGTGAACACTTGCTGGACATGATTGACAAATGGATCCTACTTTATGACATGAAGGTAATGTTTACCCATTACTTGTTCATAGGCACATAAAAATATTTTACTGAAATTTCTTGTTATGAAGATTTGCCTCAGCATACTAATTACAAAGGATATTTTATATTTTGTGTTTTTTAACCCTTACTTGTTTCATGGGCAGAATAGGAACTAAAATTATTGAGGTACATTGTTTAGTTAGAAATTTATTTTTTGAGTTTTCATTGCCAATATATGTTTCATAATTAATTCTAGAAACAATAGCTATGTAAATGTTCTCATTATTTTGCTTTGAGCTTTATCTTTATTCCTATTAACTACTTATGTTACTAATTTTTAAAAGTTCCAAAATTTCACTTCCTAAATCATTACTTGATATAATTGTTCAATTGGTAATTGCAGGCTTGATTTTGTGAAACTTTTCATTTAGAGAAACGAATATTTCAGCTTCATCACTTCACTTTCATGTTTTTAATTTAATAACCCGAGTTTCAATATAGAATGTCATCATTAGGCACCTTTCAAGTTCTACCTTTCTTTTCACATTTTTGGGTCAGGCAATGGTGCAAAGGAATTAGAGAGGATTTGGAATTGAACAATAGTAAAAAGAGGACAAGGTTTCAAAGAAAAACTGTTGTGAACATTACATAATATTAGAAAGATTAACATCTTGCCTTCTTGAGTCTTTACATTTAATTTCCTTCTTGAAAATGTTCACTTGGATGATAATTTTGATTGCAAAACTTTCATGAGAAGGAGAGTTTAAGGTATTGAGAGTAAATTAAATGACCTGAGAAAGACATTGGAGAAACTGGAGCAAAACCTATCTATTCTATACTTAATCTCTCATAATTTATTGGTATGATGTTTCCCAGCATAGCACAAAGAGTAGTTTTTCAATATCACTGAGTAGGCATTCTTTTTCATGATATTTAATCTGTAATATAACCTTTGCAGAATGAATGGTTCCCAGCTTAGATTCTCTTATACTTTGGATTAGCATATAAATTTATCAGAATATTATTTTACAAATCTAATTACTGTACACTGCACCTAAACCAATTTTGCAATCAATTCAACTTTTTGAGGTTCCAATTCTTAATCAGCATAACCTAAATAAATCCTAACCAGTGATTGATAACATTTCTCTTAAATCGTTTCAACACATGTACCCATAACTTTTCGAAACAATCTGGATTTTCTGTTAGCTTGCCCATAATTTCCTCATACCTAATTTTTTGAGTACACAATTAATGTTATACTTAATGATTTTCATAAAGAGATAGGAATTAAATAAAGAGATTGTGCAAGGTTATGAATCAAATTATATGTAGATAGTGATGTAGAAGTTTCAGAGGAGAGCTGATCAGTTAATTGGTCTAAATCAGAGAAGTTGTTGACCAAAAAGTGGAATCACCAAATTATTTAAAGCATTAAAATAAGAGTGAAGAAGCCATAAGATACAGGTTTTCTTTTTGTCCTAGGATTCTTAACAAAATATAATAAATATACCCCAAAAAATGAATGCATTTCACTTCAAATCTTAAAAAGTATAAATGATTGCAATTTTAACTGTATAATATATTCTTATAACCAGAGATTTTGACTAGCATAACCTTTCAGTATTACTCTCCCTCACCAATTACATTTAAAATCTTATTAATTCATTCCACGTGCATAGTTATCTGAAAAAGCTCCTTAATCATGCCATTCAACTCTACCTTATGTAATACAGAAAAATAACCCCATATCTGACAAATAACTGACTTTATGCACTTGTTATATATCTCCATGTAACAGATAAATCATTTCTCAGAGAATTCATACCTATTCTGAATGACAAATATCCAACCTCTTCTTCTCTAACCAAATGCCCTTCTCTTATTTTCAATACATATAAGATACATCCTGGAATCAATCAACCTTTTTGGCATTCCACCTTGACAAATTTCTGCATTATTAGACTGATATCTAATGGCTCCCTGTGTAAAACTTGTTAACTGACCGCATATACTTCACTTGTTCCATATATCATTTTTGTCACTATCATTAACTCTAACATGAATTACTATTACAAAAATTTGATGTGTGTCTTCTTAAGTAACCAGTATCTACTTTTTACACTAGCAAATTCACCATTTCTTTATGCAACTACAAATATCTACAAATATAATAATACCTCTGTTTATCTAATTCTGCCTCCCTGTCTCTTCTTTCTGTGTTATCAAATACAAAATCCTGCCAATTTTTTTACAAATTTCTTAAGACCTCTACGTACTGGAAATGGAACTGAGCTGGAAAATACACTTAATAGAATGAGAGAGCTTACAAGACCAAGCATAGACCCAGGTCAGTCATCTAGAATCATAGATTATGGCCATACTATTAAAAGAAACACAACAAAAATCATCATTATCACATATCTGTAGCATCAAGATGAGTTTCAACTCTCAGCCAAGGGCAATGAACATCTCTGGAGACAAAATCATGCTAATGAAAAAAGTAGTCATGAACAAAGATGTGAACTTTGCAAATCACCATTTATTATGTCAAACCTTGGCCAAAAATCTAGTGGTCAACTGATAAGAGAAAAAAATGGAACCAAAAAAGGTGGTAATTGCTTAATTAAAAAATTTTAAGGCACCAAAATAACTCCAAAAAATAATAGGTGATTTGAAACTATCCATCAGTAGTATCAAGGAATCTATTAAAAGCAACAGCCTCACTAAGTTCAATAAGCCAGATAAGGGGAATTTCATAGTTATTTTGAGTCAAGTTTTTTGCAAAAAATTATCAGGATTTCATCCACAGCATTGATTTTGATCAATTCAAAAAATAACCCCATAACTATTCATAATTTTTAATAATTTATTTATTAGAGTGAACATAGGTTATTTTAAGTTAAAGTATATTTTTCTTTGGTAATTAACAAATTGTTAAAATTTTGGATAGTCAAATTTCTCTTTCTTTGAAATGAATTCATCGGACAGTGATATTGAGTATGGAAATATGGTTAAATTATTTAGGCATAAGAAAAAGCCTAGGAAAAAATGTTTGGGCAATGAATTTTTATGTTCAATTCAATTTCCTTCTTCAAATTAGAAAAACATATTGAGTTAATGTTAGCTCTTTTAGTGGTGATAATTATGAAATAATTGTATATCACTTGACAGGATTATCCTTTTTGGCTGAAGTATGAGTCCATTGAGGAATTCTATGTGGAGAATGCAGGAATTATCTTTTCTATATTATGGCTCACCAATCATGAAGAATTGCATGATTTTTGTCATATATCAAAGAAGAGTATTCCTCAAATGTTAGAGGTTAGTTTGGTTATGATATAATTTTTTTTGTTTGAAATTTAACCAAAATATTGATTTACTAAATCATAATATTTTTCAGGACCACTCTGTTCTTTCAATCACTCTGGCAATGAGTCATTGTTTACAAAATGAAAATGAGGAAAATTGGGCCAAGAACAAAGCAATTACTGTTATTGATCAAATTTATAACGTAAATCCAGATGTAAATTTATATGAATTCCTCTCTAAAGATAATAACTCACTCTTATATAATATCTTCAAAAATGTCCATGACAAACAACATATTTCCACTGTTGCTGGGGACAGTATTTTCATTAATTGCTGCCATAGATTATGCTATCCTGATGGAAGTTCATATTATTATACCATTGACATGGTTTATAAAATTTTTGATCAAATATATATGTGGAACAAAGAGGCAAATGGAGTCAGATTCATGAATTACCTTCTCGGTGAACGTCCCAGTCATATTCGAAGGGTACTATTTCAACTAGCAAATGATGTCATAAATTCACAAATGTCATCAACTGCAATCACAACAATGGTAGCATTGCAAATCTATGTGGAACACCTCATGGGTTTTTTGCCACTGGTAATTAGGACAAGGGAAAAGATGAATTCTGTAAACCTAACAACAGGACTTGTTCGGGATGCATCATTTCTCCTGATGAGAATAATGAGGAAGTGGAGCAATGCTGAAAATGACACAGTCTTTACCCTCAGTTTCCTTTTTCTGCAAAAAAATTTACTTGGGTAAGTATTCAATCTTACTTATTAAGTATTGATATATAGGAGTTTATGGAATAAAAATGTATATTTCATTAAATAAGGGGTCCTCAAGTTAATAAATTTAGGTGATATATATAGAATCTTAAATAACATGGAACCTATCACAAAATATCTTTGTAACACTAAAAACACATTTACTACCCTATCATTATCAAGGTCAAGTAATATATATATATATATATCCCTCCCTGGACTACAACCTTGAAGGGATAGAAGGGCTTGTATGTTCGGATTACCCCTAGAGCTGTGCTGGCAGGAGTAATAATATTTGCTCCTGGTAGGGTCAGCCATGCCAGATAGGTCAAAGGTTAGGAGCCAGAAGAAAGGTAGTCCATGCAGCATCTGTTCCTCAGTGAGGTGGCTGCATTGGCCTATGACCCCAGTGGGGCAGCCAGTAAGTGATGGTGTCAAACTAAAAACATTATTGAGGAAGGCAATGGGAAATCACCTCAATTATCATTCCAAAGACAAATATGATGGCCATTACAAGGATTTTGAGTCCCAGCAACAACGGGTATTGGCCTAATTGGCCATGTGTTGTGCCCGGCAGTGGAATTGACCAGGCCACCATTATCATAATCCCATGACACCCTAGCTAGGGAAAACTAGTACCAGCAGGTCAGAAGACACAGAAGAAGAAGAAGGAGATTGTGATGAGGTCGGGGACCATGATTTAGGCATGAGGAATGACTGCAGGGAGAAAGCAGTTGAGTTCTGCAGGAGACAGGGGTTAGTCATCACCAAAACTTGGTTTAGAGATCACAAAAGACACAGGTATGCATGGAAAATGCCACGTGACTCAGAAAAGTATCACCTAGATTATATTCTGGTTAGACGCAGGTTTAGGAACAGTATAATGAATTCACATAATTTCCTGGGAGCAGATGTGGATTCTGACCACAATTTAGTTGCTATGAAATGTAGTGTCTGTTTTAAAAGGATAAGGCAGAGGCGGTGGATTATAAAATGGATTGTAGAAGCATCAAATGGATTGAAAAAGAAGAAGTACAAATATGCTGTAGAGGAAATCATGGAGGATGGTAAAGAGCTAAGTACAATTGAAGAAAAATGGGAAAGTATCAAGGAAGGATTGTCTTAAACAGCAAAGGACATTATTGAAACCATTAACGCAAAAAGGACTAGGAAATCATGGATCACTGATGAAATGATTCCAAAGATGAATGAGAGGAGAAAATGGAAGAATGTACGCATAAAGATAAGCAAAATGATGCATAAAGAGTTAAACAATAAATTGAGGTAGGCAACAAATAAAACAAAAGAAGCGTGGTTGAAGATGCAGTGTGTTGATATGGAAAGTTCACGTTTGAATGCATTACCCCCTTATCCATCCGAATGAGTAATCACTGGTACTCCTGCAATTCTGCCTCACTCTCTTCTCTTCCTATCCTTTCACATGCCAATTCTCCCAACTTTTCATTTGACCAGTGTTTTGCTCTCCGTATCCTAGAATCCCTACCTGATTCAGCCACCAACATAGAGGTGAGAACTCGTGAATCCGCCTACATACTAGCTTTCCGTTCTTTCAAAATTCCCACCCTTAACCGCCATATTTAATTTCCCTCCCAGCATTCCCTCCACACCTCCTCTCCCCGCCCATACCTCTTTCCCCTCTCCAAAGCAACAGCATATTTACAGTCCCTATTGAAGAAGGCCTCAGAGGGCCAAAAATCCTTTTAAATATTGCTATTCTATTCTATTTGTGTTATATTGTGTCAGCCATTATTGTGCCGTTCATGTCAGTTTTTCTGTACAATCGTTATAAATATATATATATATATATATATATATATATATATATATATATATATATATATATATATATATATATATATGTATATATAGTGTTTCTGTATGCTAGTATGCACAAATCTAACTGATATATGTACAAATGTATTGCAGATAAAATTTCCAATTTTATTAAATGAGATATGCTTAATTCCTTTCTTTAATTTAGGCTAAATATAATTTAGGCTAATTTCTTTGTCAAAATCAGTAGCAGAGCTCTACAAAAATAATTCTGTAGGACTCTAGAGATTGAAATACACCAAAGTTCTAAAAATAGCTTGATCTACAAGCTTTCTGAGTGTTCTAAGGGCAAAGTGAAGCATAGAAAGTTTGCTATTTACAGATCTAATATGTTAATTGCAGATGAAATTTTTGTACATTATGTACATAGCCTAAAAGTTTTAAATGCAAAATTTATTCTTAAGATTAAATTTGATGCTGAGATTCATTTGAAGGTCTTTTGTTGCCTTCTTTTTAAATAATTTATTCCCATTAATCATGAAATTTTTGATTATTTACATTTCTTATTTCTACTAAAAAACAATATGCTTACATATATTAATTTTTACTGAGTCTTATACTATGTATTTATCATATTTTCAGGCATTTTGCTGCTGCTCTTCAAGGTCGAAATGTGGTTTTAGTGCCAATTGTGTATGCACTTGTGGATATGGTTAAGGAGGGGGGTCTGAAGTTTTTGGAAGAAAGAGTGCTTAATTTAATCAAAACACTGCTTCAATTAGAAAGCTTAAAAGAAGACCTTTATTACTTAGTGCCCTTTCCTAGAACGGATAAGTTTGATAATCTAAACATTGTTCTGAGCCAAATGGCAGGTGATCGTGCCAAAACTTCTCTGAAAGATGATCTAACCGATTTCATAGAGGCACATGACATTTTTGGATTTACTCGTGTTGAAATGCTTCAGCTTATCCAAGCAATGGTGAGTAAATTACTTGGGAGTGGTCATTTATATGCCTGAGGAATCGCATGTCAAAGTTTCTTCTGGTCCATAGACAGAAGCATTATTAAAACACTTAATAAACTTCAGTAACATGATAAATCAATATCATTTATTTGCTCTTGCAGTCTGAATCAAAGTAAAACAGCTCTGCCTTAAAGTTTCCAATGTATAGAGGATATAATTTGACTGAATGATTCAATCTTGAAGCTTAATAAAAGTTATTTTAGTGTAGTAATTTATGATAGTATTGTGTCTCTGGTTTGTCCTTTGTATCATTATGATTACATTAAAATTCTATTAATTAAAGTACCTTTGCCTTCTAATGTTCTTCCTCGTACCCTATTTGAGCATGGTAGCACCACTTTGAAGTTCATTTTCACTGTCAAAATAATACAAATTTACTTGCTTTATAATGATACTTCCCCAGTTTTTGCTGTCCTTTCTGTCCTGTCCTGAGTCATTTTTAGTTTTTATGGAAAATGTTATTTTTAATAAGATGAAGCTCTTTCCCACTTCCTTTCATTTCTTAGCAGTCTATATGATACTCTTAGTTTTATATTTTTGTTAGGCAGCAGTATTAATATTTCTATTAAAAAAAACCCTTTTTTCCTATATTTACCTTATATAAGCAAGAGAGGTATTATTATTGGTGTTTATAACAGATAATTATGGCCATGGCATGCAGAAATAAATAAATACAATGATTTTAATCCATTAATATTACACCCAAGCTAGTTTAAATCATTTTGTGTAATTTTTTGAGCTAAATATCATTGAAAAAAATTATTTTTTTAATGTAACTTTCACTTTAATTTGTATTAAAAATAGATTTTTCTTATTCTCTTTATAATTTTTTTATGTTGAACATATGAGTTCATGAAGAGTCATTCATATTCTGGACTAATTTAATATTTTACTAAGGTAATTATCAGTACTGCTTCCAACACTGGATCTCTATCCTTAGAGAAGTTAATATCAAATCCATTCTGAAAAGATTTGTAAAAACTTATAAACTAAAGAGTAAACTGATAAATGGAATGATTGCAATTATATTTCTCAATTTCTCCTAAGAATGATTAAAGAAATTTTTTATTTATCCTTGGAGATGAATTACATTGCAATAATTTCTGAGCATAAAAGTCAATTGCCTTGACCTGGATTATAATTCGGATACTTTGATGTTTGGCCAAGTAAATTAGCCAGTTAAGCTATCAATGCATCTTCCTACACATCAAAATTTTTGGGATTTTAGAGTACAAGATGTTGTGACCAAATATCATTAATAGAATGTTGCAGGTATTCATAGTAATATATAATACACCACAGTCCATGATGTTATAACCACTATAAACACTAAGGGTGTTTACCTTTGTCAAATTCTAAGAAACTGCGAGAGATGCCAGTAACAGCCAGAGGCAACAAAAACTCTTTGTTTGGATAATGGGCTAACTTGCATTGGAATGTAACAATTTCAGCATGTAAAAATTATTCACCATGATGTCACTAACATTTCAGAGTTCATGTGGGCACCTTGATGGCTTCACTGGCTGAAGCATTCAACCAGACATGAAGGGATCTTGGTTTGAATCCTTATCAAAGTAAATGATTTTAACATGCTAAAATTGTTGCATTGAAATGCATATTAGCAGATGACTCTATCAATAAGTTTCTGCTTTGGCATCTTTGACAGATTCTTGGAATTTTATAAATGTAGTCTATTACCATGAAGTTTTACATGATGCCCTTGATTGTCAAATTTATAGTAAGAACATGGGCAATGAATAGAGATAATATTGCTACAAGTTTTCTTCTAAAAGTTCTAACTCAACCTACCCCTTTATATTAAGGACAACATATATTAATTAAGTAATGAAGCTCTATTATCTCTGCTGCTTATATTAACATTATGAAAGAAAAGCTGCTTTTCATCAAATTAGGAATTTTAGAATGATGTATTTTCTCAAATGGGCAGTATATGTTGTGGTGCAAGTAATGAGTTTTACAAAAAAAATGCTGTTCATGTTCATTAAAAACTAATATTGGAAGTTTCAAAAATATGTCTCTCATTAAATTCTAGTTGAAAAGCAAGAAAGAAGACTTGCAAGATCTTTGCAATGACATTGAATTTAGGAGTAATGCATATGAAGTTTATGGAAGATGCATTCTACATAGAGCTATTTCTCTCTTGTCCAAGCTTGTCACGACATCAGATGATAAGGTATGTGTGGCTCCTGATTGCCCTCTGTAACCCTGTCATGCATATGTGTTGTGTTTGAAAGTCTCCCATAATAATCCATCTTTTTACCGTATAATATGCTAAATTGTAACTTAATACATAAATCATTAATGAAAAATAATATTTAGTCAGTTGAAACACAGGTGAATAGCAACAAAATTAAGAAATGGAATGATCCCTTGTATTGGTAATCCACCAGTTAAACTGCACTTTGGATAGACTCAAGCTACCCAACAATTTATCCACCTTTTTTTCTTTCTAAGGTTTTCTCATTATATTACAATATCTTTCAAATATTTCTGACTCAAGTGAGATGGTAATATATTGTGAGCATCATCAACTTCCTTACCTACTGCCATGCATTTAATTAAACAATATTTTGCCAAAATGAACTTAAAGAACAACATTTTGCCTAATTGGTTTTTATGTGACAAAATTTATCTTTTATTTAAGCATTTTATGACAACTTGATACATATTCCACACAATATCATTATGTTGCTTTCAATGTAAATTCTTGATTTTGAAAATTGTGGACTATTTTTGGGTTCTAGAAATCATTAAGGCTATCACATTTATGATATTTGGTTTTATAAAATCTGAGGGAAATGGTATTTAACACTCATAAAATACCTTTTTATCATAACAAATCATTCTCTTATGAAATACTGCCTACTTACTAAGATTGCAGTCAAATTTTGAGGTTCTTCAATAATATCATTGTTTTCTTTTACCAGGTAAAAACAGAAGCAGCCAAATGTTTGGCTGAAATGCAGCCTAGTAATTTAAGCATAACGGCTCTCATGCCAGCAATAACTGTGTCAAAGGCAAAGGCTGTACTCAGAAACCAACTCCACAAAATGACCTATAAATGCCTTGAATTGCTTCCAAGGTATCTCCTTGATCCAAGCATGGAGGTGGTTGAGGCAACATCCACTGCTCTAATGGCTATCATGAATTCAGCTGAAGGCCAGGTCACAATCCGTAAGTAGTCTCTCTATGTCATGCCCTTGGCATACGTTTTCAATTCTTCAAATTATCATTTTTCATATTTCGGCCCAGCAAAACAAAAATCAAAAAAAATCACACAAAAGTTTCACTTCTTGGACGTGAAGAATATCCTGATGCTAATGATATAATTTGGGTTTTTAAATTATCTATAATGGTTCATAAACACTGAAGTACAATACATGTCAATCCTCCAAATCAGTTAAAATATCTAAGAAGTCTTCTAACCTTAAACTGATATTACATTGTTTTGTATTAATTTCTTAAGCTCCTGAGTTTCATTGAAGGTGGATATCAAATCAAAGTAGCCTATAAAGGTATCATATCTTACTGCCCTTCTTGTATAGTTGTCATTTGCATCCTGAAATAATGCCTCCATGCATCATTATTAGTAAATAAATTAATTGAAAAAGAAAAAGCTAAGACCTTGAAATCCTCTCATGCTCACAGCTATATTGAACTGGATGTTAGTAACGTGTAGAATCTTCTGCTTACAAACATAAAAAAACTATGGTATCCTGCAAGCTAGCATTGGCTTAACTGGGCATTGATGATTACGACAAGACTTTTTCTATTGAATAAAGAACTATTCTTATTCCAAAGTCTTATTACAGATAAACATACATATATTATATATATATATATATATATATATATATATATATATATATATATATATATATATATAGATACTTATATAATATTATGATTATTTCTCCATCTTCCGATGAAGACAGCAGAATTCAATTGAAATGATTAAGAAATAATGTGTGATTGAGCCTTTTTTTGTGTTTCTATATTGTTTATTACTGTCTAATGCTGTATATATACTGTATATATATATATATATATATATATATATATATATATATATATATATATATATATATATATATATATATCAAATAAATGTTTGTTTGTAAATGTGACCATTGTTATCATTGTTTATAGTTCGATGTAAAGGCCAAAATGTGCTGTTATCGGACTAATACTGAATAAATAAATAAATAAATAAAGGGAAGGAGCAGGATAGGGATGTTGGATGGATTGAAAGGAAGGAGAAAGTACTCAGAGATGAAGAGGGGTCTGATGTAGAGTAGGATACTGGGTTTTGCGTTGTGTTAGGAGTCACAAAATATACATTTAGTAGCTGTATCCATCCAAAAACCTACTTTAACCAAGAGATTACCTAATAATAATATATACAAATAAATAAATGCATATATATATGTGTATATATAATTATATATTTATAATGTTCGTTCGAAGGTTTCCGCGGCGATGAGTAGGTGATTTCCACATTTTTCGGGCTGCGTCCGCGTATGTCGTTTAAATGTACAACAGTTTCGCCAGCTATCCTGCTGGCGTCCTCAGGTCAAGGATGAAAAGAAGCTTGTTGTCCCGTCTTATATAGGAAAAATCCGGCGCCAATACCGGGAAATTTCTTGGCCAATCAGGGAACGTCCTCATATTTGCGCGGAATAATTCTTTTCCACGCACTGTGGAGTGGATATCCATTCTCTCTGTTAAAATTTTCTGGCCTTTTAACGATTTCAATGGCCTCTCTGATTATTCTCTGGAAGTATTTTCCTTCTTTCGCTATTATTTTAGCGTCGTCGAAGAGAATAGAGTGTCCAGGTTCACTCCAGGCGTGCTCAGCGATGGCCGATGCTCTAAACTGTTTGGCCTTGGTTGCCCTCTGGTGTTCACTCATGCGTGTTTTCAGCGCTCTGCATGTTTCACCGATGTACCATTTGCCACAGGAGTATGGCACTTGGTACACGCCTTCTGATATTAACGGTGAAATTCCATCCTTGGGTCCGGGTAGGGTGTCAGCTATCTTGGTGACGCAGTTGAATCTGGTCACCACATCATGTTTCCTTAAAGCCCTCGCGATTCTTTCCGAAGTCCCTGCGATGAAGGGGATGGTGACTTAAGCCTTCGGTCGTGGTCTGGAGTCTTCCTCCCTGTCAGGAACAGCGGTGGTTTGTCTCTTCTTTTCTTCCTTCTCGGCCCTTTTTTGGATCATATGAGCGCTGTATCCATTCCTTTGCAGGGCATTTGTCAAGTGTTTCTTCTCGTTGGCAATAGAATCGGAGTCACATATTTTATATGCTCGGTTGACAAGTGTGTCTACCAGTGAGGTCTTCTGACTGGGATGGTGGTGTGATGCAGCATTAAGGTAGCGGTCGGTGTGAGTAGGCTTCCTGTATACTCTGTGTCCAAGCCTCCCATTCCCTTTATTTCTCTTCACCATGACGTCCAAGAAGGGCAGTTGATGATCCTTTTCCACCTCCATAGTGAAGTGGATGGCTTGATGCTGTGAGTTCAGATGTTTCAGGAACTTTTTTAATTCTCCCTCTCCGTGTGACCAAATGACAAAAGTGTCGTCGACATATCTTAGCCACAGTGAGGGCCGCTTGTCGCAGGATTCCAGTGCTTTCTTTTCGAAGCTCTCCATGTAGAGGTTGGCCACAACCGGGGAGAGGGGTGAGCCCATCGCAGCTCCTTCCATCTGCTCGTAATGGTCACCATTCCATAGGAAGAAGGAATTGCGGAGGCAATGCTCCACCAATCCTGGAAAGTCCTTAGGGATTCCGCGGGAGGTGAGTTCCTTGATGATATTCAGCGATTCCTCAATAGGGACGCTGGTGAAAAGCGATTCAACGTCGAAGCTGACCATGAGATCGTTGTCGTGGATGGTGATGTTTCTTATTACGTCAATGAAATGCGTCGAGTTTTTTACGAAGCTGGGTGTCTGTCCGACGTGGTCCTGCAGAGACCGCGCCAAGTACTTGGCGAGTTGGTAAGTCGGAGCGTCAATCTGGCTCACAATCGGTCGGAGAGGTACATCCTTCTTGTGAATTTTGGGCAGGCCGTACAGTCTCGGTGGTTTCAGTGCAGTCGGACTCCAGACCACGACCGAAGGCTTACGTCACCATCCCCTTCATCGCAGGGACTTCGGAAAGAATCGCGAGGGCTTTAAGGAAACATGATGTGGTGACCAGATTCAACTGCGTCACCAAGATAGCTGACACCCTACCCGGACCCAAGGATGGAATTTCACCGTTAATATCAGAAGGCGTGTACCAAGTGCCATGCTCCTGTGGCAAATGGTACATCGGTGAAACATGCAGAGCGCTGAAAACACGCATGAGTGAACACCAGAGGGCAACCAAGGCCAAACAGTTTAGAGCATCGGCCATCGCTGAGCGCGCCTGGAGTGAACCTGGACACTCTATTCTCTTCGACGACGCTAAAATAATAGCGAAAGAAGGAAAATACTTCCAGAGAATAATCAGAGAGGCCATTGAAATCGTTAAAAGGCCAGAAAATTTTAACAGAGAGGATGGATATCCACTCCACAGTGCGTGGAAAAGAATTATTCCGCGCAAATATGAGGACGTTCCCTGATTGGCCAAGAAATTTCCCGGTATTGGCGCCGGATTTTTCCTATATAAGACGGGACAACAAGCTTCTTTTCATCCTTGACCTGAGGACGCCAGCAGGATAGCTGGCGAAACTGTTGTACATTTAAACGACATACGCGGACGCAGCCCGAAAAATGTGGAAATCATATATTTATAATTATACAGTGTCGGTACAATAAATATCGAAATATCGGGACTGGATTGCTGTAGCCTTAACGTAGCAGTGGATGGTAGGCTCAATCGAGGGTTCTTCAACCACTCAGGTGCACTTTATTTCAGTCTTTGGGCATGTGTTGAGACAAAAGGCGGATTTTTGTGACGTATGATTGTTTTTGGTGTCGAGTCGAGCAGTCGAGCAATGCTACGCTGTGAAGTATTGCGTTAAACTTGGCACATCCACGTCGGAGACCCTTGAACTCAGTAAAAAGGCTTATTGGGATGATGCCTTAAGCCGCACAAGAGTTTGTGGGCGGCACAAAATATTTAAGTAAGGGCAGGAGCTCGTTGAAGACGAGCACTGCGTCGGACGCCCGATGGCCGCTCGAACCGATGCTCAGGTGCCCAAAGTGAAAAAAAAATTTGGACTCTGACAGGTGTGTAACTATCGCCCTTGTCAGTGAGGAGACCGGCCTCTCAGTCTGAACTGTCCACCATATTGTAACAGAGGATCTTGCGATGAGGAAAATGTGAGCAAAGCTGTTGCTGAAAGTCTTGACCGAGGAACAAAAACTGTCGCGGGTGTAAATTTAGCAAAATATTTTTACTGCGTCAAAAAAGATGAGGATTTTATCGAAAACATTTTTACCGGCGATGAAACGTTGGTTTTCCAGCATTACAGGGAAACAGAACGTCAAGGTTCAGAGTGGCACATGCAGGGATCCCCGCGTCCGAAAAAACATCCGATGTCAAAATCCAAAATCATAACCATGCTGATTATTTTTTCGACCGACTTGGCCTTGTTTGAGTTTGTGCCTACTGGAACGACCGTAAATGCTGCATTTTACGTGCAAGTACTGACACGTCTGCAAATTCGGGTAACGTTCATGCGACCAGCCATTGCAAAGAAATGGAAACTTCGCCATGACACCGCGCCGTGCCATGATGCGATTGGTGTGCCGGAGCTGCTGACGAAATTCAGCGTGACAACATTGCCTCACCCCCCATACTGCCCCGACTTGGCTCCACCTGTGTTTTTTTTGTTTCCTCGAATAAAAAGGGAGCTCAAAGAATATTGTTTCGACTCCATCAAGGCGGTTCAAGCTGCGATGACAAAGGCTCTCAACAGTATTCCAGAAAACGACTTCCAGCAGGCTTTTGACGAGTGGCAGACGCGCCGAGCCAAGTGTATCGATTCCGAAGGATTGCATTTTGAAGATTATAAAGTAATTGAAATGATAACCGAAATCAATTTTGAAACAGGTTCAATGCATATTGTAAGGACCCTGTTTATAAATATATACATAAATATATATAGATAAATCTATATGCATATCTATATATATGTATATATACACCTATATATATATATATATATATATATATATATATATATATATATATATATATATATATATATATACACCTTACCTGCAATATATTTTTATATCTATTGCTTTACCTTAAAATCCAATCGTCTAGACTCCCATTTTAAGAATAATCTAACATAAGGCTTTTGGACAAAAGCTGCTGAAAAATCCAAGATTACAATAATTAAATCATAAGGAAGTGTATCGCCTTAAAAGTGTTCATCAATGTAAACTGCAGAATCAGTTGCTGGGTATACTATTTTGTATTGTTCATAAATATCTTCTAATATAGCATATAAATTATATAATTCATTTGCTTTAACTTAATTGTTCTAATTTACTGAATTATCCTTTGCTTCAACTATTAGGCTCAAAAAAAACTGTATTACTTTATTATAAATTTCAAAAAAACCAATACTGTCATTAAATTAAATTTTTTAACAAGAGATGGTACAGTTTCCCTAATACCAAGCCAAGCAGTTTGTGAAATTCACACTTCATTATAGGTGAGCCATATACTTCCCCTCTGCATGCAATAATTTCGAAATAAGTTCTGGTTCCCAGAAGACCCTACTATCAAGGTGAGGCTTAGGATGTTGAGAGAGTTTTGCCTAGGAATGAAGCTAAGGCCCTCCAATCAGTAGACTAAAATACTATCCCTGGATTACCATATGCCATAATATTAATACTATGGTTTTCTTTTTAGGCGGAGAAACACCTACTCAGCTGAAGTTAGCTGAAGACTACACAATCCATGAAAAATTCTTTCCAATCCATATCCCCATATTCCCATTGGAATTTGATAAAGCAGCATTCTTCAAGATGGATCACCTTTGGATTCCTCTTGGGCATCAGAATCATTCACATTGGATCACGGCCTTAGTAACTGCTCTGATTCAATGCTTTAGCTCACAGTCATCATATCTGGATGAATTAAAAAGTATTTGTTGTTTAAAAGTAAGCAGAATATAATAATTGCAAGTGCAAATCGTGACCAAGGTATTGTGAAATGCAAATAGTTTGTGATATTAATATTGCTGTTTTATTTAGGAGTCATTTTGTGAAGAAATACTGCCTTTTGTACTAGAAATGTTTATGCAGTATGGTGACATTCAGTGCCAAGTCTTGCTGCTTGAGAGGATTCGAAACTTCTTTGAAGTTGCATATTGCTCATTCTCATCAAAGACTTGTGGTAGTATTCCGCAGGGTAAGTTCCAAATTCAGATTTTTTTATTTTTGAATTTTTAAATAATTACAACAATTTTACTGTCTATTACTGTTTAGTTTAGAATAATTGATTGTCTATCAATCATTTTTTATACATTTAGATAATTCACTGAGCAACTAATCAGAACAAGATGAATGGATATTTAAACATTATTAGTAAAAGGCTCCTTCAGATCATGTATCTTTGCTATATGTATAAACCTTGCAAATAAATTAGGTTTATTATCCTATTCCCTTCTTTTTTCTATAAAAATCTGTTAGAATATTTGATGAATCCCGTTGAAGTGATTATTTAGGATAGATATTTCTACTAAATATAGTATGTCAATAAGCAGGAAAGCATTGGTTAAAGAACAAACAATACCTTAAATTTTATTTCATATTAGAAATGAGATCTGTACACTCTGCAAAGCAATAATTCTATTCAATAATCAGACTTATTGTTACGTAATTGATAAAAATTCTCAAAATAAAGCAAAGGGCTTCTGATGAGAAATGAAACAGTGACATTTTAAATTAATCCATTTAAGAAATCGATTACCCTTGCTTTAAAGCATGTAATATGAATTCAAAACTGGTAATTTTGTGACTAAAGAAATTGCATGTCTTTCTTAAATTCTTACTTATAATAAATAATTACTTCCCTTACTTTGATAAAAAAATTAGTGTGCAAATACAAAGATATGTTGTACCAAAATTAGAAGCCCTGCCCAAGAAAGTAGGGGAATATATAGCATATGTCAAAGAAAAAACTAAAGCCACCATACACAATAGTACACGATTATTATTAATTGACCCAGAAGAGATTTATATGTAAAGGCAAGAATAAGATATGGGACTATCAAGTCAAAATGCCTCCAATTTTTTAAAATATATATAAACATATGGTTTGTTTAAAATAAGAATTAGCTCTTAACTAATTTATGGCAGTGAATTTTAACTTGAAGTGATTTCTTATGCTTTTTACTTACCTGATTTGGCACCTAGTAACTTTCTGCTCTTTCCAAAATTGAAAGGCCATCTCCTTGGCCAAACATTTACTAGCCATGCCAAGCTTCGGCAAGATAAAATTTTCAGTCATAAAAAAGATTCCTGAAATACATTTGCAGAAGCCATAGAATCATTACATCAATACATTGAAAATTATATGTGGCTGAAAGAAGATTATGTCAAGAAATGGCAAAAGTTTCAAAATTTAAAGTGATTAACAGTGATAAAAATTGGAAGTGTTATAACTTGAATGAAATTTATAAAGCCATAGTATGATGAATACTCTTGGCTAGCATATTTAAAGAATGAAAGGAAAAAAGTGGATGAGGAGAGCTTGGATTCAGATGTATTCCATAATAAGTTTTAAAAATATCAAAAGGCAGAATAATGCATAATTTCCTTATGAAATATATATATATATATATATATATATATATATATATATATATATATATATATATATATATATATATATATATATATATATATATATATATAAGGTTATCTACCGGTTAAGGTAGGTTTTTGGTTTTTAGATGGACACAATTACTAATTAAATAATTTGTGACCCCTAGCAAAGCACAACATCCTACTCTACATCAGGTCCCTCTTCAGCTCTGAGTACTTTCTTCCTCCCTTCATCCCGTCCAACATCCCTATCCTGTTCCTTCCCTTTCCTTGTTTGCCTACCATTCTCCCTTCAATTACAGTCTTCAACATACCGCTGCCGGTCAATACCCCCTTCAGCCACTTTTTCTGCCTCCATAGGATTGCTCCCAGCAAACGCCTCTCTTCACCCCCCATACCAAGTACTTCCTCATTTGTTTTTTCTTCTCTGTCAATTCACCTTCTCCATTCTTCTCCACACCCACATTTCAAAAGCCTCCATTCTACGTCTATCCTCCTGCTTCAATGACCACGTTTCCGCGCTGTACACAGCTATGCTCCATATCAAAGTTTTTACGAGTCTTTTCTTAACATCCTTACTCAACGTCCCTGTCATCAACTCCCTCCTCCTTGGGAAAGCCCCTTTGCCTGGCGCAATTCTTCTCCCTATGTCCCTATTACTTTGACCGTGTTGGTCCAAAACACTACCGAGATACGTTAACTGTTCTACCTGATCTAGTTTTTGCCCTCCAACTTTAATGTTAAGCTTAGCCTTTTTCTTTCTAGAAAATCGCATAACCTTTGTTTTATTAATATTGATTCTCATCCCATACCTGTCGCAATGAATTTCCAATTCACTAAGCAATACTTGCAGCCCCTTGGCTGACTGACAAACTAAAGCTTGGTCATCAGCAAACCTAACTGATTTTACGAATTCCCCGCCCACTTTCATTCCTACCTCTAGTTCTTCCCATGCCTCTTTAATCATTTCCTCTGCATACAGGTTGAACAGCAACGGTGCTAATGGGCAACCCTGCCTTACACCTCTTCCTAACACTGCCCAACCGGATTCCCGGTTCCCCACTCGTACCTGAGCAGTCTGAGACATGTACAGGTTGCGGATTAGCCTCCTTTCCCTCCAACCTATTCCTAATTTCTGCAATATACTCATTAGCTTTTCCCAATTCACTCTATCGAACGCTTTTTTGAAATCTGCGAAAAAGGCAAATGCCTCCTGGTTGTGTTCTATATTCCTCTCGATTAATAATTTCATTACTGCAATGGCATCACGCGTACCTCTCCCCTTCCTAGACCCAAACTGATCATCCCCCAAGTAATCATTTGCCCTACTCTCTATCCTTTTGTATATGATCCTGAGAACAGCTTTAGCGGCATGGGATCCTGTAGTTCTCACAGGACGTGGCCTTTACCTTTTTCGGAATAGGAACTAAAACTAATCTCACAAAGTCTTCCGGCCAGATTCCCTCCTCATAAATACTACGGATCAGCCCATATAGCCTCTTCCTCCCACATTTTCCCAAGCATTTTAAAAGTTTCACGGGAATGTTATCCACCCCCACGGCCTTATTTAGTATCGTCTCCCTTTATGCCCATTCTATCTCATTGTTTAGTATGCCTGGACCAAAGCTATCTTCCTCTACGTCATGTTCCTTCTCAATGTCTAACTTTGTTGGCCTAAGCTCTTTACTATACAGTTCTTTTATATATTCCTTCCATCTCTCTTGGATCTTTCCTGTGTCAGCTATTACCTTACCCGCCTTATCTCTAACTGCTATCGTTGATCTCCCTTTCTTACTTCCCAATAAATATTTAACTTTGCTGTACAGCGCACCGATTTCACCCTTCCTCTGCAGACTTTCCATATCCTCGCACTGAGTCTTCCATCATGCTTCTTTTGCTTTATTTGTTGCCCGCCTCAATTTATTGTTTAATTCTTTGTACTTCATTTTGCCTTTCTCTGTATCCATCTTTGTAATCATCTCATCCGTGATCCATGGTTTCCTATTCCTTTTAGCATTAACGGTTCCAATAGTGTCTTTTGCGGCTTTAGACAACCCTTTCTTGATACATTCCCATTTTTCTTCGATAGTACTTAGCGCTTTACCATCATCCATGATTTCCTCTACCACCTGTTTGTATTCCTTCCTTTTCAAACCATTTAATGCTTCTACATTCCATTTTCCAACCTGCTGCCCCTGCCTTATCTTTTTAAAACGGACGTTACATTTCATAACAACTACATTGTGGTCTGAGTCCGCATCCGCTCCCGGGAAGCTGTGCAAATTTATCACACAGTTCCTAAACCTGAGTCGAACCAGAATATAATCTAGCTGATACCTTTCTGTGTCACTTGGCATTTTCCATGTATACCTGCGTCTTTTGTGGTGTCTAAACCAAGTGTTGGTGATGACTAAGCCCTGTCTCCTGCAGAACTCAACTGCTTTCTCCCCGTGGTCATTCGTCATGCCTAAACCGTAGACCCGACCTTGTCACCATCTCTTCCTTCGCCTACCGTCGCATTCCAATTCCCCATCACTATCAAATGTTTCCCTGCAGGAACACATGCGATTATGTCCTCTAACTGGTCATATATCCTATCGTTGCTCGTTCATTGCTCGTTCATCCTATCATTATGGTTGCTCGGTGGCATGTATACCTGAATAAAAACTAAGTTCGTCGGTTCTGCTTTCATCTCTACTTGTAGTATTCTATCCGTTACCTGCTTTACGTTGACTACGCTTCTTCCTACCTCTTCATTTAATACTATAGCAACCCTTCGTTGGCTCTCGTCCCCGCCGCTGTATATCATTCTACAGTATATTTATCCCTCCAGTAATCCCCGCCATCTTTCCATCTCACCTCGCATAGACCTAAAATATCTATATTTCCCCTTTCCATCTCTCGCCTAACATTCTCCAATTTCCCTGTCCTCATCCTTGTCCTAACATTACACGTTCCTATATTAATATTTAATATATATCTATATATATAAATATATATATATATATATATATATATATATATATATATATAAAACACATTTTGAAAGTTTCACGGACGTGAATAATAATGTATAACACTAATGCTAAGTGTTATACATTATATATATATATACCCTGATATGTGAATTTCACATGCCATCAGGCTTATTGCTGGGTGAACTCTACTCTATGTTTTTTTATGAGTATGTGTATATATATATATATATATATATATATATATATATATATATACACACACACATAAAAAAACCATACACCATGTGATGAACCTGAAGGTTGGTTTAGTAGGTGATGGTAGAGTTCACCCAGCACTAAGCCTGATGGCATGTGAAATTCACGTATCAGGGTAGGGAGGCCAGTTCCTTTCCCTGTGCTGGTTATGGTTTCACAGGAAGCCCTGGTACCCAAAAAATCACATATCCTGGAAGGAGCTGCAGGTGCCCAGAGTGCCTCGCCTGGGAATCAAACCTGGGACCATCCGGTCAGCAGTCCAACGCTCTATCTCCTCGACTACCGCGACTCATATATATATTGGGAAAAAATTAATGACAGCTAACTTAAAGTGGAAGCAAGTAATGTTATGCACAGATATGCTGATCATATATATCAATGATTTATGTTGAATTAATTTGGCCCGGAGGCTTTCATTGGTCATTTTTTTTGAACCCGTAAATGATGCAAAGACATATAAATAAGACAGTAATGTAATATATTTTAAATAGCATACAGCAAAGGCATGCCTCATAAATAGAAGGTAACAATTGCTTAAGAATATATAAAGATATTGCGTAAAAAAAGATGACCTCAGGAAATCTTCAAGGCAAAATCCTTGCATATTAACTGTTACTTTTTCAAAATCTTTAATTGCTTATATCGTAAGATAGCTACATATGAGTATCCCTTCCTTCTATTTCCTCCTGTATATATGTTAATTCTGCAGGGATATGATCTATTCCTACTCCATTGTATACTTAAATCCCCTTTTTTACAACTCTCTATCTCACTGTAGAATAAGTCTCAGTCCTGACCATGTTCATCTACTTTTCATTTTCTTCCTTTTTCTAAAATTGCCAGCGAAATGGTTATAACACAAAATTCCTCTACTTGTTCTTAACACTAGTCCTAAATTTCTTCTATATTCATAATAACTTTCTTGTATTTTCTTTAATGACTGAATAATTTTGACTATTTATAACCTAAATAATATCTTATTATGCGCTCGCAACTAGTGCTCTGACTTTGCTTGAACTTATTCCTCAAATCATCATGCTGACCTTACTGCTAAATATCCGTGTCCTGTTAGTTTCATTTTATTTTCCTTACCTTCTCTTCCTTATTTCCATATCGAGGCCATAACAGTTTAATATTTCTTCTTTCCTCTTTAATCAGTCTCTCTTAAATTTCATGGAATCGAATTTCCTTATTGTCTACCAATTTGCTTCTTTTCATTTATGCTTTTTCTATCCCATTTGGTAAGTCCACTCTCCCTCCTCCAAGCATTTTCTAATGCCTGTAATCATTTTAATACTTATTAAGTTTCTCTTGCTATCCCTTCCATGCTTTTCTAATTAAAGTTTTAATACTCCACATTTTTAATCTAAATTACATGCTTTAATGGGATAATATTTGTGATAAATGTGTTTTAAAATGTCCAAAATATTATTACTCTGTAATTTAATGCAACAATTTCAGAGTCTAAAAATCATTTGCCTTGACCTGGGTCCAAACCCGGATCCCTCAAGTTGGTCGAGTGATTTTGCCAGTTAAGCTATCAAGGTGAACTCTGAAATTTTGAAATCTGAATCTCTGAAATCCTGTTCAAGGCAATTAATTTGAACACTGATATTGTTGCGATGGAATATACATTAGTTGATGACTCCATTAAAAGTCACTGTTGTGCCATGTCCTGCAGTTTCTTTGGGACTCTCCAATTTATATTAACTATTTCATTTTTATTACTAATTTAAGGAAAATATCTAACTATATACATCAACACTCTTTCCACCCATCAAATTTTTTTCAACATCATGTAGATGTATCGATAAGGTTTACTTTTTAAATAAATGAAAGGACTAACTTTGTAGTTCCACACGAACGATTTATTCACTCGACCCGGGTTTCGAAGTAAAACTTCATCATCAGGTGAGCTCTCTACATTTGCAGCCGTTCTTATATATACAGCCAGGGCGGGGGTAGGGTGGAGATAATCAGGAAGGTTTGGGAGGGGTAAAGTCAGGATGGGTTTGCGTGCCGGAGGGGAGGGCAGTTTGGCGTCACCTCCGCAAGGTTGAAGGAAAGTGGAGCGGGAGGGGGAAGTCTACATTGTAGAGCTCTCGTGAGTCAGGGGATTAGAGAGGGATAGATGAAGGGGAGGGGTGTGTAATCGGCCACCGTGAGGATTGGGACTTTAAGGAGGGGAGATTGGGAGGCATACAGAAATTCGTTAACAACATTTTCATTTAAACAAACACTATTTAAAATTTCTAAATGTTCTAAGGCGTCTAATCTATAGCCTTTGCTTTTAACATGTAAAATTTCGAAATCAAAATCACTTTTATGGTTATTATCAATCAAATGCTTTGCGAATTGAGAGTTCATCTTTTTATTTCTTGCACATGCTTGATGCTCCTTCACTCGTTCTTGGAATTTCCTCCATGTCTGTCCGATATATATTGCTCCGCAATCGCACTTTAGCTTATATACTCCACTCTTTTCCTTATATGGGATTCTGTCCTTTGTGTGGGTGAGCAGGCTCCTGAGGCTTGATTTGTTGTAATGGGCTATCTTTATTCTACATTTTGGAAGTTTCTTACATACTTTTTGTGAAAAATCGTCTAAATAAAGGATTCTGCGCCACTTGGCTGCGGGGTCCTGTGGTGGTTCGGTACTGTAAATATCTTTCAATGCCATTTTATTCAGTTTTTTGCGGTATAATTTCTCTACTAGCTCCTCATCGTAGCCGTTGTTTCTTGCAATCAATTTAATCGTGGTAAGTTCTTTTTGACGTTGTTTTGCGACATTGGGACGTTCACCAACTGGTGTATCATTGAATTGAAGGAGAGTTTTTCCGAGAAGCAATGTCTTGACTTGAAATGGATAACTTGATCTGTGTATGAGTTTTTCCGAAAGATAGAGAAATCAAGCCGGTTGTTTAATTTTGAAATTTTTAAATCAAGAAAATTCAGTGTATTATTTTCTTCTACTTCACAGGTGAATTTTACGTTTTCGTTCAAAGAATTTAAATGTGTAAGAAATAGCTGAAGTTCCCTTTTGGAGCCTCTCCACACACAAAACACATAGTCCACATATCGATACCAACACAACACATTATTTGTTAGTTCGTTACACGAGGAGAACAAGTTCTTTTCGAAATGGTTCATATAAATGCCGGCCAGAATCGGTGACAGAGGGCAACCCATAGCTAGGCCATTGGGCTGTTTGAAATACTTTCCGTTAAATTTAAAATAATTTTGCGAAGCACATACCTGTAGCAGTTGGATTAGTTCACAGATAACTGGGTAAAGCACAGAATTTTGTAATGAATCGGTTCCATAAAGTTATGCCAGAAACCATCAAATGTTTACTTTTGTTTTAAGATGGTACCATAGCTTTTAGTTTTTGTACTTGATATAACTCAAGATACTTTTTAATTAATGATTTAACAGAAATGATATGCAAAGTAGTTGAAATAACAATCTCTATTTTTCACAATTGACAATGTCAATATCTGATTATTTCCTTATTATTGCAAGACTGTTTAAATTAGATATAAAATTATGACCTCTTCTAAATCATATGTTTTAGTCTAAGAAAATCTAAGGTTTTGAAGACTTTAATATGTGTATTGATGACTGAATAATATGATCCTAAATAAAATCTTTTGTATAATACTGACCAGCAAGTATCCAATAGTTGAAATTTATTGGAATGCTTCAATGGACGATGTAAAAATTGTAATATTATATTTTACAAGAGATTATCTGAAAAGCATTGAAACATAATACTTATCTCTAGTGATGTACATACCTGACATTTTTACACAATTGCTTTTGCAGTGGACAAAAACTTAATAGTTAATAAATAAGCAATTGTGATTTGATTTAAGATTAATAAATTACTTAGCAATGTGAATGATGACTCAGTGTAATTGATAAAAATGGCTTTAAGTATAAGGGACTAAAATAGCCAGAATTGTCACATCAAAATATATTCTGCAAATACTTTTTATGAAAAACTGCAGCAATGAAATGCCCTTTAAACAATTGGACTACAAGTAGCCTTGAAAGTTATTTTGGGGAATTAGAGACGAAAAAGAGTAAAAAATATAGCTACACAAAATTTACTGGCCACATCCTTGGAAGAAAATCAATCTAATATTTCATTGAAAAATCAAATATTAGATTGATTCAAATCCAAATATTTGTGCAAAACAATCCTTTCATTTAAATAAATGAATTTAAAATTCTTAGTTTTGATTTGAACTAACATTTTGTATAACTGTTCACATAACTTTATTAAGATTAACTGAGTATATTTTTATTCTTGTCTAATATTCATGGGGGGTAAAGATTGTGCAGTGGCTATTGTACTGGCTTTCCATCCAGATGGCCCAGGTTCAAATCCTGGCAACATTGAATATTTTTCAGGGTATCTTGATCCCTACTTCAGGTTCTTTGTGGAGGACACTTTCAGTGAGTTCCTTGGGTGGGAAATTAAGCTGCAAATGCCTTGATGTTTTCATAAAGTTTCTAATGCCAATGCCTGTTTCCCTTTCAACTTCATCCTTTCTTGTCCATCCCTAATGGCACAAATGGCCTCAACTGTCCATCCCCTCCCCTAAATACTACTACTACTACTCTAATATTCTTAAGAGACATAAAGGCATAGTTCAGTTGACTGCATGATATCATTATGTACTATTTTAATCATTTTATAAAGTTTTCTACTGCTTATTATATTTTTTATGTACTGAGGAAATATTGAGTAACATCTAGCAAAACATTCATGGCTACTAGCCTGTGTTTTATTGATGGTAACCAAATTTCTGAAGTTTTGGCTAACACATAACATTGCCGGGAACTAAATATGCAGCCTTTCACTTAATTACATGAAGAACACAATGCATTTTTCCTCTATTTTAATTTTGTTACATGAAATTTACAGTGTTCTTCATTTAATTAACATGTATTTATAAAAGGTTGATCCAGAAATCATCAGTCTTTCACTTTACTAGAATAAGAATTACTCCTTTGAATATTTTGGCCACTTGGAATGCATATGTACTTACAGAGGAAAAAGAGTTACAGAAATGTAAGGTACATATGATCTATCTTTGGAATGTTATCAAGTCTAAATGATGGTTAATTTCAATGCTGGCAGGCTGTAAATGATTTACAAGATTCTGGAAATGGTTTTTTCAAAGGTTTTTGAAAGTATTTGTTATAGATGTATATTTTAAGAATTTTTCAGCTCCCAATACATATTTTTAATCTAATTTAAATGTGCATATATTTTTTCCCATACAGGAGTGAACATCATAAAAAATAAGGCAATTGTAATAAATATGATCAATGCTATAAATTTTTTGAATCTTCAACATCATGGCATACGGATTTGCAGGTAATTAATAAAAATTTTTTAAATTAGATATTGGAATTTATTTGGATAAACTATTTCATCAAGGCTCCCTGTAGTATGAAAACATTTTTATTCTTAGCCTTACCTTCTTATTCTTGTTTTGTGCCTCCTCTTCTCAATATCCTCTTTTTTGTTAAAAAAGAAATTTAGTGCTCTTCAGGGGCTTGGTCTCAATTTTTTCCTTTCCTGGAGATCTGAATGTGGAAGTGCATTAACCCTCAGAATTTTGTACACAGAAATCCATGTTAGCAGTTTCCTATTACTTTCCATCTAAATAGGGAAAGACCCAAGTTAATTCAGTCATCATATCTGGTCAGATGCTTTTTAAAGCCACTTAGCTCCTTACTGGCAGGGATGGCCCTGCTAGGAGCTTTTTCTCCCACCATCATTGCTATCAGAATAATTTCAGCTAATAATCTACCTATCATGACAAGGTGGTAACCAATGAGGGGGTTAAAGTCAAAACCTACATTTATTCATTGCACAATATCCAAACCAGTTCAGAGACTATTATGTAGGATTGAGTTAAACCTTCAATTGCTGTATATCCATATTAATGAATTCCAATGAAGAAGTTAAATCCACTTTTCAATGTCTTCACTAATCTGATTTCACATGTTTAAAAATAGAGCATAATATGCTTACAGTTAATTGTCATGTATTTAATAAAAAGGCTTAATAGGCATTATTAAACAAGCTGAAAACATTTCTCGAAATTTTCCTGCAAATGAAATTAAAGAAAATTTTCAAATTTATAATATAAGTTCATATTAAACAATCATAAAACACTTTTATCAATGAGGCATGGAGTATGAAATAGATATAAATCAGTGTTGAACAAAAAATTGACAAGATTTGGATTTTTGGTTAATTATCATTGTGTAAAAGAATCCCTGGAGAGCATGATTCTTTGGATCTAAAAAGAGATAAGGATGAAATTCCATGAGGTGTATTTGTTCCTAAGCAATATGGTCTTCCCAGGGACCCTCACTGATAAGGGAGTAAATAGGATAAAATTAAGAATACAAAGTATCTTTCCACTGTCCTTTATTAGCGTACAACCGGTTTCAATGCTCAAGCTCATCATCAGATACCTTACCTTACCAAGTACCTTACCATACCTGATGATGACGCTTGAGCATTGAAACCAGTTGTATGCAAATAAAGGACAGTGGACAGATACTTTGTATTCTTAATTTTATTGAAATGAATTTCCACCAGTTGAGCCGGGAACAATTGAATAGTAAATAGGATGTTAGATTTTGCTGGGAAGCATTCATGGGAGGATGCAAGAGAGAGATTACACTTTGTTGAGACCCTATAATCTCCAAAAATAATGAAGCGCTTTGTTGTTTGTTGTTCTTAAAATATATTTATATTCTATAAACAGATTTTAAATCTGAGATCATTCCAAATGATGCACCATTATTTTTAAAAAATTATTGTTTGCATTTAAGCAAATTATGAGGTCACATTCACAAATTATTTGCAAGTACTCAGCTTAATATATTTAGCATTTATCTCTTACGAATACATTATCATAGTAAAAAATTGAAGTTATCTTTTCAATTACTTTTTAGAAGTTCTGTTTTTGGATTTCAGCAAATTTTGAAGTCAAATTTTAGAATTACATATATACCTAGTACTTCATTTAGCCAATTTTATTGATAAAGGCATAATGGTCTTTTGAAATACGTAGTGATATTTTGCTTAATAAATGCTTAAGAACATAAAATATTTTTAGCAAGGAAAAAATAAATAAGAGTTTTTTAGTATAAATAAAATGTTTAGCTTTATTTTAAAAGTTTAGGTCATTGGTTCATCATCATACTATGTTCAGTAAGTCCTTAATCCATGGTATTTTATCATAATATCCCTACCTTGCACAATAATTCAAGATATATTAATCATAACAAAATGAAAATTCTGGAACTGAAGAGTTTTATCAGTAAAATTGAATTTGTATTATAAATAGGAGAGATGACTGGAAGTATAATAGATGAGTCCCTTGGTTTGCTTGCTATAAATTGTTGATTAAAATAAAATTTTATTTCTTTCCATGATTAATTGAATTTTGGACATTCCAAATTACAATGAAGAGTGGAGAAGTATAGTGAGGAAAAATGTTGCACTAAAAGGTAAGTAGCTAGTTATCTCTAATAAGATGTGCTCAAAATCTCATTTAAAATTTAATCCTCCAATGCAATAGGTTAGACAGATTTTTTTGTTTTAACTTTCCGTCAATAATTTGTTAAGGGACTAATTTCTTATGAATTTAAAAATTAAGTTAAAATAAAATGACTTTATTTCTTTAATGCTTGACTAAAAGAATAAGATTTTCAATGTGTGCAAGATGTCAATTGGTTGTATAAATTTCAAGGAAGTTTCCATAACTCTGCTCTGACAAGAAAATCACCAAAAACTATGGCTGGCATATTTTGCAAGCCAGAAGAGAAAATTGGGTGTAAAGGAACGCTTGAGATTAGAATTTGAAATGGCAATGGTCCCAGGGTTGAAAATAGATATGATTCAATCCATCGTCTTGAAATTCTTTTGATAACTCTTAAAATGTGCTTTCATGGGCAAAATTTATGTTTCAGGGGTCTAATGGTAAGGTATTAATACCTCCCATAGAATTTTTCTTGGGAAATGAAAACCGAATACCCTCTTAAAACATCAGTGCACACACCAACATGGACATATTCCAACATTTTCATGTACTTGTGATTGGCCACTTGCAGTTCCCATACGGCAGCATAGGTATTATTGATATGTCCAGAGCTCTCTTGTGGTTTCATCGGACTGTTTGCTATGATGGGTATTCAATTTTCATTTAACTGCCCCTAGTATACATACCTACCCCATTATAAAAATAATGCGCATCATCTTATGGTAACTCGACTATCTATGTGGTAACACCAGTCGGGATATGTGGTGGAGGGTCTGTTCCACCACCGATTAATATCGCGATAAAATATCCACCAATTATAATATCGCGATCATTGTGTTGGGATAAAAATCGTTTGATTTACTTATCTAATTCTAGTATTGATTTGTCTTAATCGACTGGCGGTCTATAAAATGCTTACTCATACATTATTTTGGATTGAGGATGAATCCGTTGAAATATACTGTTATGGCATCTCCCGCAGTTTCTTTGGATTTGGATTAGGAATTTTAATTGAGTACGAAAAGCTTTCCAAAGCATTACCTGGAGTTACCTCAGTCTTGCTGATGAAAGAATGTTTAACTGCAATAGTAACATTGCCCACGATTCTATTTGTTCTGTCGTTTCTGTAAATGGAAAAGGAGTAAGAGAAAATCTACCGTCGACAATATCAATGGTTAACCAAAATATAAGTATTAAATTAAATTTATATACAATTATTTATAAAACCATGATTAATAATTCCATTTTTCCCAGATAAGTAAATCATGCGCATTTACCTCATAATTGCCTATGCACACACACGCACGCACGCGCATGCACGCGCGCTCACACACACACACACACACACACACACACATGATATCATGACTGCATTTGCATTGCACGTGCCTATCTCCTTCCTAAACCCAAACTAATTATCCCCTGCATAATCAATGGCCCTGATCTCTATCCTCTTACTTATGATCGTAAGAACCAATTTAGCTGCATGCGACATCAAACTTTTTGATTTGAGATGTGACCTCCACTTTTTTCAGGATAGGGATTAGTCCCTTTTTTTAGTTTCAACAATAATTTTACTCGATTCATCCCAAACTGTTAACTCAGATCTTCCCTTCTTATTCCTGATTGTATTTTCAACTCCTTCTATAGCGCACCTATTTCACCATTCCTCTGACAAACTGTCCATATTCTCTCACTCCGTCTTCCTTTATGCTACATTAAATTTTTTATGCTCATTTAAATATATTTTTCAATTATTTGTACGTCCTATGGCCTAACTCAGTGTTTACCTATTTCAGTTTCCTTCTGAAATCTATCTTTCCGATCTTGTAATCCATGATCCATGGTTTTCTTGCTCTTTTCTCTTTAATAGTTCCTTTATTTTCTTTAAAAGCTTTTGACATTTTTTTGATGTATTTAAAAATTTCCCAGATAATAATCAATTCTTATTTCTCACTCTTGACTATCTCTAAACCCTACTGTTACTCCTTCCTTGTCAATCCTGTTTATCGTTTTACATTCCATTTCCAAAATCAGTGTCCGTGCATCATCTTTTTGAAATGGCTGTTCCGCTTCATAAAAACTATATCGTGGTTAGAGTCCGTATCTGCTCTCAAAACATATAAGTACTTAAAGTGCATTTGACATAGGTGTGTGTATGTATCTATTACTATTATTAGGTAATCTACTGGTAAAGGTAGGTTTTTGGGTGGTTTGGATGGATTTTGGAAGATGGACACATCTCTGAGTACACTCTTTCTCCCTTCATCCCTTCTAACATCCCTATCCTGTCCTTCCCTTACCTCATTTACCTAAGATTCTCCCTTCAAATTACAGCCTTCTACATCCCATTGCCGGTCAATACCCCCTTCATCCACATTTCCTGCCTCCATAGGATTTCTCCCAACAAACCCCTCTCTTCGCCCACCATACCAAGGAATTCCTCATTTGTTTTCTTCTCTGTCTATTTCACCTTCTCCATTCTCCTCCACACCCACATTTCAAAAGACTCGAGTTTACATCTAACCTCCTGCTTCAATGACCAAGTTTCCACGCCGCACATAGCTATGCTCCATATCAAAGTTTTTTGAGTCTCTTCTTAATATCTTTACTCAACGTCCCTCTCATCAACTCCCTCCCTCATTGTAAACGCCTCTTTGCCTAGCGCAATTACTCTCCTTACGTCTATACTACTTTGATGGTGTTGATCGAAACACATCCAAGATACATAAACTGTTCTACCTGCTCTAGCTTTTGCACTTCTATTTTAATATTTAGCTTAGCCTTTTTCTTTTTAGGATATCACATAACTTTTGTTTTATAAATATTGATTCTCATCCAATACTTAGGCACTAAATTTCCAATTCACTAAGCAATGCTTGAAACCACATGGCTAATTGACAAAATAAAGCTTTGCCATCAGCGAACCTAAATGATTTCACCAATTCCCCACCCACTTTCATTCCTACACCTAGTTCTTCCCATGCCCCTTTAATCATTCCCTCTACATACAGGTTGAACAGTAACGGTGATAATGGGCAACCCTGCCTTACACCTCTTCCTAACACTGCCCATCCGGACTCCCCGTTCCCCACTCGCACCTAAGCAGTCTGAGACATGTACAGGTTGCGGATTAGCCTCCTTTCCCTCCAATCTATTACGATTTTCTGCAATATACTCATTAGTTTTCCCAATTCACTCTATTAAATGCTTTTTCGAAATTTACTAAATAGGCAAATACTTCCTGGTTGTATTTTATATTCCTCTTGATTAATAATCTCATTACTGCAATGGCATCACTCGTATCTCTTCCCTTCCTAAACCCAAACTGATCATCCCCTAAGTAATCATTTGACCTTCTCTATATCCTTTTGTTTATGATCCTGAAAACAACTTCAGTTGCGTGGGATATCAAACTTATTGCCCTGTAGTCCTCACATGATGTAGCCTTTACCTTTTTTGAAATAAGAACTAAAACTGATCTCGCTAAGTCTTCCGGCCAGATTCCTTTCTCATAGATACTATGAATCGACCCATAAAGCCTCTTCCTCGGACATTTGCCTAAAAATGTCAGTAGTTCCACAGGAATGTTATTAACCCCCACGGCCTTATTTAGATTCATCTCCCTTAATGCCCTTTCCATCTCATCCTCCAGTATGCCTGGACCTAAGCTATCTTCCTCTTTGTCATGTTCCTTTATTTTGCCTAACTTTGTTGGTCTTACCTCTTTACTATATATCTTTTATATATATTCCTTCCATCTCTGTTGGATCTTTCCTGCGTCAGCAATTATCTTACCCACCTTATCTCTAACTGCTATCATTGATCTGCTTTTCTTACTTCCTGATAAAGATTTAACTTTGCTATACAGTGCACCAATTTCACCTTTCCTCTGCAAACTTTCCGTATCCTCACACTGCGTCTTCAACCATGCTTCTTGTGCTTTATTTGTCGCCCGCCTCAATTTATTGTTTAACTTTTTGTACTTCATTTTGCCTAACTCTGTATTTACATTCTTCCATTTTCTCCGCTCATCCATCTTTGCAATCATCTCATCCGTGATTTATGGTTTCCTAGTCCTTTTAGCGTTAAAGGTTCCAACAGTTACTTTTGCGGCTTTAGACAACCCTTTCTTGATACATTCCCATTTTTCTTCGATAATACTCATATCATCCTCCATCCTCTACTGCCTGTTTGTACTCCTTCCTTTTCAAACCATTTAATGCTCCTATATTCCATTTTCTAACCCGCCGCCCCTGCCTTATCTTTTTGAAACGGACGCTACATTTCATAACAACTAAATTGTGGTCAGAGTCCGCATCCGCTCCCGGGAAGCTGTGGGTATTTATCACTGTCTTCCTAAACCTGAGTCTAACCAGAATATAATCTAGTTGATACCTTTCTGTATCACTTGGCATTTTTCATGCATACCTGCGTCTTTTGTGGTCTCTTAACCATGTATTGGTGATGACTAACCCCTATTTCCAAGAGAACTCAACTGCTTTCTACCCGCGGTCATTCCTCGTGCGTAAATCATTGTCCCCACTCTCATCACCATCACTTCTTTCACCTACCGTTGCATTCCAATCCCCCATCACTATCAAATGTTTCCCTGCATGAACATATGCGATTATGTCCTCTACCTGATCATATATCTTATCGACCTCTTCTTCCTTATGGTTGCTCGGTGGCATGTACAACTGATTAATAACCAAGTTTGTTGGTTCTACTTTTATCTCTACTAGTAATAATCTATCCATTACATGCTCTATGTTGACTACGCTTCTTCCTACCTCTTCATTTAATAGTATGGCAACCCCTCGTCGGCTCTCGTCCCCGCTGCTGTATATTATTCTATAATTATCACTCCAGTAATCCCCGCTATCCTTCCATCTCACCATATATAGACCTAAAATATCTATATTTCCCCTTTCCATCTCTCCCTGAACATTCTCCATTTTCCTTGTGTTCATCATTGTCCGAACATGCCACATTCCTATTCTAACTAATGTGGTCTTCTTCTGCTGCGTCTTCTGTCCTGCTGTTGCCGGTTTTCCCTTGCAAGGGTTTCATGGGATAACGACCATGGAAGCCTAGCCTACCCCGTTGCCGGGCACGACACACGGCCGATGAGGCTGAGCACCGTAGTTGCTAGGACTCAAAATCTCTGTATTGTCAATCATTTAAATCTTGGGAATAATAATTGAGGTGGTTTCCCATTGCCTTCTATAGTAGCGTTTTTAACATGACACCATCACTTACTGGCTGTCCCACTGGGGTCGGATGCCATTGCAGCCGCCTCACTGAGGAACAGACGCTGTGTGGACTACCTTTCATCTGGCTCCTAACCTTTGACCTATCTGGTATGGGTGACCCTACCAGGAGCAATTATTATTACTCCCGCCAGCACAGCTCTAGGGGTTCTAGTGGTCATTTGAACACACAAGCCCTTCCACCTTGCCAAGGTTGTAATCTGGGGAGGGAAAAAAAAAAAAAAAATATATATATATATATATATATATATATATATATATATATATATATATATATATACACATATATATATACATATATATATACATAAATATATATATATATATATATATATATATATATATATATATATACATATGTGTGTGTGTGTGGAAGAATGGATAATTGTTTTAAGTTTTGCACTGATATGCAGTATTAAAGGTAAATATATTTCAAAAAGAACATGTTTAAAACTTCATATATAAATAGCGGACTATTAATTAATAATTTCATTAAATGTAGGTCTATTAATATATTTTAATTGGCTTTTACTGAATTATTTTCTTAGAAAATTAGTAGGATTGATTGATTGAATCAAAAGTTCTTGGATCAAAACTATTAAAATTAAAATAACGACAGTTTTTACCTTGAACATTTACATATTTATGTAATTTATACCATAAATGAACTAATATTCTCATGCAAAAATATGAGAGAGATGTAAATTTGTAAAATTATTAAAACATTTAAACTTATTGAAGTTATCTGTCTGTAATTCTATGTCAAAAATGTGTATTACAGATTTTACTATTTTAATTTAGTGCCCCTGGGACCAATATTCTGAATTTGAAAAGCACTTAATCATATATTTTTACCCTGGAACAGTTGATCATGGACTTGCCTTTCTGTGTGTAGATATGTAATGTATTTTTTACCTGCTCTTATAGTGTTTCACGAGAAAAAGAAAGCATTGACTTATTGCACTGTGCACTAGCAGCTCAGCATTGCTCTGCATTCTGTTCAGCTATCCAATATTGCGCTCTGTGGCTTTCAAACGTTTCAAAGTAAGTACTAGATGAAATTGAAATTTTATTTCGCGCATTGGCAAATCATAGTGGTGTGGGCATCACATATAGGGTCGCACCCAAAAGTGGTAGGACTGATTTTTTTACAAGAATTTTATTGCCGATATACTTACATCGACTTAATAATCTTCAAAGTATGCTCCTTGAGCTGTTATACACTTAGTATAACGTTGCTCCCATTCCCCGTACGCCCGCTGGAAATTTTCTTTGGGGATGCTGTTGATGACCCTCGTCGAAGCCTCTTGAACGGCCTTTATCGAGTTAAAACGTCGTCCCTTGAGCTGTCTTTTCATCAGGGGGAAGAAGAAGAAGTCCGGTGGTGCCATATCGGGAGAATAGGGCGGGTGCGGCAACGTGGCAACGCCGTATTTGGCCAGGAGCTGTCTGACGACGAGCGCGCCATGGCAGAATTTTCGGCACCATCTTGGCGCACACCTTGCGCATGGCCAAATCCTGTAAAATAATGCGTTGGACGTTGGATGCCGACAGACCCAACTGGTCTGCAATTTCTTCACTGGTTAAGCGTCGGTCTGTGTTCAGCAGTGTCCTCACTCTGGTCACATTCGTGTCGGTTCTTGCCGTCGACGGCCGTCCGGAGCGATGGTCGTCTTCAGCGAGCTCCCTACCCTCTTTAACAATTTGTGCCACTCAGATACTGTGGAACGGTTAAAAGCAGTGTCCCCATAAGCCTGCTTGATCATATCGAGGGTCTCAGTTCCCGTCTTCCCGAGTTTCGCACAAAACTTCACGGAATAACGTTGCTCTAAATTCAGATTCATTTTGCTTTTCGAGGCGGACAAAAAAACTTGCTTCACTAAAAACGGTGTCGTCACTCAACGACAGCCCGCAGGCGACTGAGGTTGGCATCGGTCTGTCGCTAAGAGCCCCCTCCACCTTACCCTGCCAGGCAGACCCCCCTCCACCGCTCCGTTCGCGCCAGAGAAAATCAGTCCTACCACTTTTGGGTGCCAACTGTATGTGTTATTATATTTACATAACTCGTACAGTGGTTGAGAAGTCATAACTTCTGCCAAATGGAGACATCCAGTGATATTTTTAGGATAAATCAAATAACATAAATGGCAGTTAATTTTAAAACCATATCATTGTCATTTTAAATTTTAATGTATTCCAGATTATCCATGTTTTGAAGATATAATCCTAATCTCACCTAAGTGTTTTGCCATCTTTGATATAACAAGTATTTTATTGATTTTTAGAATTTGAATTGTCTTAATTTCATCGTGGGCCATCAGGTACTTGTTATATGTTTCTAATTTCATATAACAAATAACAATTCATACCTATGTGATATCATTCTTCCCAAATATCCATTCATCTGTCATCGAATCATTTTTATTCTGCAAATAAATGTTTCTATTTGAGACAGACAAAATGTATCCTGTTAATTCTAAATGACTTGGAACAATATTATATTAGTATAATTAGTTCTACGAAGAGAGAATTACATAATCGCCAAAAATCACCATCATACAGAAATAATGATGAATGCATTGTAGATCAAATTAATCTGTATATTAGCTTTTATTCATCTTTTCTTTTAAAATACCATTTTTTTCTTATTCATTTCTCAGGGGGAATGAGGCAAAGAGTATACAATTTCATATTAAAACTGGTACATCCCATATTGAACAAATTCTATCAATCCTGAAGGAGGTAAGTTAAATGATAAGACTCAAGATTTTTAATTATATATTTTCTACACAAAATGTTTTATTAGAAATGATTTGTTCAACTAATTTATATTTATAAATATAAAAAATTGTTAGAGTCCATTGTCATAATATTTAATAAAATGAGATGTGCATAATTCATCTGCGTCTTGTTTTTGAAAATTTTCCATTTGACTAACTTTAATGGACACTTATTCTCAAAAGTTTTGGTTAGATATAATTTTAAGGTAGGATAGTCTCTTAAGATTTGACAAAAAGGGTAGCAAAAGGTTAGTCATATTGATGGCAAAAAACATGGCAATATTATTGTTCAATCTTGCAGTTTAGGAAAAAATCTGCAATTAATCACCGTATAATAATAATTATTACCTAACCCAGAATTTAAGCTTAATTCCAAGATGGTCAATGATTGATCAATTGAATGGATTGACAGACATTATTCCTTTCTGAAATATAATCAGGATTAACTAAACCATTTTCGATTATTTTCCATTTTGAAAATTTTATTCATATTTCCAAAACTAATTATACATTTATAAAAGCATTAATGCAGCAATATGACCAAAAGAAAAAGAATTTTTGAGGCATAGTTCTTATAATTGTCATGATTGCCATTTGCTGATCATTTTTCTACAGTTACAAATAATTCCTTGAACAGATGATCTCAATCTTTTGACGATTTAGCTGTATTGAGAACTTTTCCTTCCTTTTAATTTTAGTAAACTCAATTTTTTTTAGTTTAAACCTTCTTTTTCAAAAAACCCATTAATTGCATACCAGTTATAAATACAAGAAACAATAAGTGTAATACCAACTATTCACTTGCTATCCCTAAAAATCTGATAGTCTTTTGTTGGTAAATTTCTCAAAAGTTTAATTTGTCATTGAATATTTATTTCAAAAATCTTTTTAGGGCAATTTCATTCTATGCTGGTATTTTTCCTTCACAGTCATATGTTGGCCTTGGCAATACAGATGGTGTGTACGGGTGTGGAACCTCTCATTTGTTAGAGCCACTAGGAAGATTAGAGCATTTTAAGCATCTGGAAAAGTGGCAAGAAGTGATGAGGTCATCTGAGCTGGAGGTCTCTTGTACTAGTGATAAAAGTGCTATTGAAGGTGAAGGAATTGTTATGCATGAAATTCAACTAATTTTTCAATTACATTTTCCTTTATTGTGTTCTAGAATATCCTCTTTTGGGTGAATAAATTTGCACTGGCACACTTTCGTGCATTTTGTCATTGGATATCTGGGGGATCGAGATGGTGAGGTGGCTACATACTGGCTTCCCATCCTGAGGGCCCAGGTTCAAATCCTGGCAGTGTTGAATATTTTTCAGAGGTATCTCAATCCTTACTTCAGGTGCTTTGTGGAGGGCACTTTGAGTGAGTACGCTGTCCGTCGGATGGGACATTTAAGCTGCGGACCCCTTGACACCCCTGGGCGTCTTTTGACAAGAGTAGGCTAATGCCGACGCTGGGTTTCTCTCCACCCTTCATCCTTTCCTGTCCATCCCCTATGGTGCAAATGACCTCAGCTGTCGGTCACCTCCCTTAAATACTACTACTACTACGATGCATCTGCTGATGTTGACAGTTGGTAATGACCGTGTTCCTGTCGAGGAATCAAGCGGATTTATTTCATTTCCTTGGAATTTTTGTAATTTCATTTCATTGAAAGATAAGATCATAAACAAAGCATTCCCGAATATCATTGATATCCACAAATATCACAAATGGTGTAGTAAGCAAGAAACTTTGGCAGGCAAGAACAAAGATGTAGATGACTAAAACTTCATACTTCAAAATCAAATCGTTGGTACTCTCCATTGATTAAAAATATTGGCTTTCACTTTGAAGCTACAAAGACAAAGTCACCAACTACCCATTCTGAATTTTTTAACCCCTTGAATGTGCCTGGCTTACCCCGCACAGAAAACAGATGAGGGCTCACTCGGTGACCATGACCCTTCAAAACATTAGCCAACCAAAATTATGCAATGGAACGTGTTTAGTGATAAAAAAACTAATGCTCAATGTGATTCATGTGACTATACTCAAAGGAAAATTCAAAGATGTGGAAGTTCTTATTCTGAGGATTCCCATGACATGCCTTTTGAGTTAAAACTAATTCAATTTCAAATTTGTGCAGCATTCGCGAAGACTATTAACTAATCACCTTGCTAATTGTTGAAGCCAATGTTTGTGATCACTCAAGAAAACCTATGTTTTTCTTATGTTCAATTATATGTCCATTTTCAGGTGATGGCAACCCATCGTGTGTGCGTGCATGCATGTGTGCATGTCTGTGTGTGTGTGTATGTATATATATATATATATATATATATATATATATATATATATATATATATATATACCTATCTATATATATATTATTTATATTTATATATATACATATATATATATATACATATATACACACACATATATATATGTGTGTGTGTTTATATATAGTTTTTGGAAAATAATTGAATAATTAATTCCAAAGGAATTACTGGATAATTCCTTAACCATACCTCTTTATACATAAGTTGTAAAGTTACCTTATAAATCTTTCTTAAGGTGCACAATTATAAGATTAATGTTACTGTATTTAATCATTTCTTTTATTGTCAGTAATGTGTGGTAAATATGAAGCATGGTTTTTTTAACTTATTAAAATTATCTCTGTCTTAATTACTTATTTTGAGTATTGTTAAAGCTAATTTAATCCTTGTGATTTAAGAAAGACTACCCTGGTACCATAATCCATATTTTTTATTATAAATTTATTCCTGAACTAAACTGTATTAAAGGATTGCTTGACACATAGCCCCATATTACTAAACTGTTATATTCTATTGTTAACAAGTATAAATTATAAGGAGAATGTAATACCTTGATACTTCCAGGACTACTGGTTTCGTTGAAAATGCTGGGTATGGAAGAGCTTTTGATGGGACTCCTGGATACCCAAGAAGAAATTGATTTGATGAAGTACCATTATGAATGCAGTTGGAGGCTTTCCTCCTGGGATCTACTCTCAGAGTTTTCGGACAGAAAAAAGATTCCTTCAGCAATTAGTTTCATTGAAAATTATCAAAATGTTGAGACTATTCATTTAAGTGATGAGCATACCACATCTTTAGAATTTAATAAAAATCTATTCTTTGCCATATTTTCAATCCGGAATGGTAAGTACACAGAATCCTTAAAAATACTGGATAGGGCAAGAATTAATGTGATTGACTCATTGTCAATTGCTAGTCTGGAAGGCTACAAAACTATGGAAAAACCTCTCAGTCAATTGCATATAATAAAAGAAGTTGAAGAATTTGCTAGAGCCTTTCAATTGCCGCAGGAAAGTGCTCTGACAAATATCTTAAATCAGTGGGAGAAATTTGATTTCATTGAATCAAAAAGCTTTAAGTATTTAGAGCCAGTCAAAGCTTTAAGGCTTGCCCTTCTCAAATGTTCCATCTTGGAGAGCAAAAGTTATGTAGATACCTTGAATATTAGTGAGGCATCAGCATTGGTATTGGCCAAAATCCAGATGCAGTTAGGACGTAGTGCAAGAGAGGCAGGAGCATATGAAATATCTGAAAAGTATCTACGAGAAGTTCGAGAGCTTCCTGGTCTAGATAAAAAGCCTTTACTCCTAAGCAAGCTGCAGCTTGAAGAGGCACAGTTGCAATGGGCAAAGGGAAATGCAGATATTGCTAAAATAATAATGGCGTCCTTATTAGAAGATGTTGATCCCACTCTGATGGATAAAAATTTAGCTCGGTGCCATGCTGAAGCTCGGACAGTGCTTGGACATTGGGTCATGAAGACACATTCTGAAAATGCCAAGGTAATCTGACATATATTTAATTTAAGACTAACAAGAATCAAGAGTAGATTTAAATATCAAATTATTTATTTTATGTATTTTTTTACATTTATATTTTTGCATGAACAACTCACTTAAATTTTAAGGCATCAATGTCTAATAAGAGCATATTGAACCAATGATTTGTTCCCAAAGTCATATCTAAACATTGTCTTATTAATGAACCACTGACTAAATTAAGCAGTAAAATATTGATATGCCAATATGATAGAAGAGAATATGATTACAAAGATATATAGTTATTATGTATTTTTCTTATCTTCAATTCAATGTTTTATTCATTTTAGGGAAATAAATAATATTTTTGTGTTTCATATGATTTATCCATCAGTCATTATTCAAGATGATAAAATTTTTCACAAAATTAATAATGTGTTCAGTCCATAACCTATTCATTGTTTCACAACACTACCAATGAATCACGTTTATTGGTATTTGCAATTACAATCAGTTTTAAGTTTAGATAAATTATGTTGCTAAATATATCAGGTTTATTATACAAAATTTATGGCAATTGAATTAACAAAATATCTCTAGTTATTTGAAAAATACCTAGCTGACTTAGAAGGGCTGTACATTGCCTATAGCCTAATAATTACCTTCTTTGGATGTTCAATTCTGTGACTACAAAATGGAACTCATAAATAAATCTGTCATGAAGAATTGCTCTTTTTTCAATTGCTCTTTTTAATTGCTCAAAATTGCTCTTTTTTGCAATCAGGTTCAATTCAATTAGCAACATATAGCAATATAATTTCCAATGGCTTCAACTGTTAGATATAAAAGAAACTTTAATTTGAATGATGGAGTGATTCATATGCAAATTTTATGGTGCAAAATTGAATTGCCAATCTTTAACTGATATAAAGATTTAGCTCTATCTTTATTTAACAGTTTCCACAGTTCCATATTCATTCCATTCAGTAATCAATTATGTGCTATCTCATTGTTTATAAAATGCAATACAAACTATTTATGATTACATGGTTTTATCATGGATGCCACCCTGAAATATCAAGTTTTAAATAGATTATAATGTTTAAATGTCAGAGAATGTTGGCCTATACATCCATTTTATTATAACATAAATGATAAATTTAATTTTATATTCTGAATATAATGCCAATTAATTTTAATGAGCCTTTTAAGAGAGTACATGCTAAATGAAGACCTAAATGATTGGTATAAATTCATGACTTTTGTAGCTTCTAAAAATCATAAGGAATGAAAGGAAATATAATAAATGGAAAGAAGATATGAGCATGTATCAATTATAGATTCAGTCAAGAAATTTTCTGTAAATAACTCATTAGCTCTTTATTTTTTATTTCAGGATGCTTTGTCAAAATATTTTATCCGTGCTGGAGACTTAATAAATGAGTATATGGTTGACAAAGCTTCTCTAGAGTACCTCAATTCTGTAAGAGCTATGGCAGAATATGCAAATGAGCAATATATTCTCACTTCTAAATATATTGACTCTAAGTCATTTTCTCAAAAAGAAAAAGGTATTTCTGATGCAAGGTATATAGCCTCAGACTATGAGGGTGCCATTAATATATCACTGGATGAAAAGACATCTATAGCAATGTTGTTAAGGCAGGCTAAAATAGATGAGGAGGAGTTAAAGCAATGTGAAGCAGATAAGACATCATATATGGAGATAGCAATAGATTACTATATAAGGTACCTTAAATTCAGCCCTGAAATCGACATTCCTTGTGCATTTAGATTTGTGTCATTATTCTTAGAGATTAATTCAGCGGATGAACTTGTATCAGAAGAAGTGGAAAGTATTCCATCATATAAATTGATCTATGTGATACCGCAGTTATTGCCTAGAATAGTACAGTCAAAAGGAAATTGTTCCAGAATCTTGAAAAGTATAGTGGGTGAGTTATCATTTTTTTATCAAACTTTTTTACTGTTACTTAATAGATATTGCAAACTTCATACCATTGATACTTCTATGTTACAGAAAAATGTGCCATTAGTCATCCACACCATGTAATACCAAATATACTGGCTCTTGCATACTCATTAAAAGACCTGGATAAGGCGGATGACAGTGATGCCTTTATGACAGAAACACAGAAGGTAGTCCAGCATGCTTTCTCCTATTTCTTACCTAGCATAATTTATTTTATGAGTACATAATATGCAGTATGTAAGCATTGATGTTACAGGATGGATCAATGTTAACACATTGGTATATTTTCTCAATTTAATCCATTTTTGATCATATTTTGATCAATCCTAAGCCCTTATGTTCTCTTTAGCTTATATTGGATTAATATGATCAGATAATGAGAGGACCATACTAGAAAATAAATGAAAATGCTCATCTTTGAGGCACATTTTTATCTTGTATGATTTCTTATCTGCTTATCTATTAAGAAGATTAAAGATATCTGAGAAGTTGCTCTTTCAGAAAGAAATGTTTTGAGTGGTTTCAAGCAACTTTCTATGAAATAGAAAAAATTTAGAAAATTTTAATCCATTAAGAAGGTGACCTGGCAATTTTAAAGTTTTTTGAAATATTAACTAGGCATTTAAAAGTTATGGAGAATCATTTGGAAGAGAGGATAGAAGTGATTTTGTTGCCGGAGTAGACTTCTTTAAGAATAAACTTTAGGGACCAGGTCCAATATAATAGATTGTGAACATAGCAAATTCCAATTTTCCTGAAATGGCATTTTTTGGGATATGTGCATGTTATTGATATTTAGTCATGGGAGAGAGTTCAGAGAAATATAAAGTCAAACACGGCAGTCAAAAAATCATGAGATACATTTATTTATGGAATCAGGTTCATTTAAAAAAATCTATTTTTAAAACATAAAAATCATTAAAAAGGAAACAGTTCAATAATATCTTACCAAATGTATACATCTTTGCAATTATTTTCATTCCAATTAGAAAAATATGAGGTAATTTTGGTCCAAAAAGTATTTGCTTCAGTTAAAATAGCATATATATGCTATAAATTATAACTGTTAATTCTGATTAACCATTTTAGGAAAACCAGCTGGCTGCCCAGAAAATGATTTCAAAGTTGAAGAAAATACCAAGCTTAATTGAGAATGTGAAAGAACAATCTGAACTATGGGAAGCCTTAATAAGTCTCTCATATTTAAAAGTAAATTCAAATCTACGTGGTAAGTTTAAAATGTTTTATTTAGTGCACTGGACTGCCTACTTTTATTATAGAACAAATATTGTGTTATTTTATCATTGAAATTATTTCATATGTATTAAGATTACTATAGAGATAACATAAATATTTCACCAATCATGTTTTAATCTACATGTATCATGCCAAGTGATATGAGAAATGATCATCAGTTCATTACATGCTGATTCAGCCTAGAAAATATTCCACATTCATTAAGACCAAACAGCAATATATACCTATAAAAATTGTCATCAAATAAATAAATAATTTGTTTTAGACCCATGGTAAATTAAACTCTAAGCATAATATTAAGCCAATAATCTAAAATATTTTAATTATTTTATCTAAGTTTTTATATTATTTAATAAGTAAACTATTCTTGATCATAGCATTCATGTGCATATGGGAATGTGTATATTTTTGCCTAATACTTGTTTTTTACTACAAGGATATGCATAAAGAAGTTACTACTCTTCTTTTGATCTTTCAGTTTTTTTTCTATCAATATTTTTTGGCATATTGTTGTTTTTAAACATTACTGCTTAACAATTTTGTTAAAGAGGTTAGGTGCACCCAGAGAATCTAATAAAAAGCCCAGTTTTCAAACAATCAAAACATTTTGGCACTCTTTTTCATGCTAACTCTATTGCAAAGAGCATATCTCAATTTTAATATTAGGTGTAATATGTAATTGATGGCTTTTGATTACAAATTTAGGTGGAATAAGACTCCAATTAGGTACGGAAAGCCCTATAATATTTCTTCTATTTTTACAAATTTGATATGGTCCCATTTTTATGTAATCCTTCTATGGTTTTTAAAAAACTATATATTAATATTTACATATTGTTTTTTCTCTGCCATCATGTGCCATAGATTCATAGATTATACTTATTCTGATGATGGTAGGATATTTGCACAATATCTCCACATTCTTTATGGTGATGAGTATCTACTGTGCAGTGTGTGTGGGCCGAAAGAATTCTCACAGATGAGGGGCTAGAGAGATGAGTTCATATACTGCCTCATCTTTCACATGACGCAGAATGATGATCCCTTATCATCACAGATGATCTACTTCATTGAAAACATATTTCATCAATTTCAAGAAACAGCTCAATTATTACCCTCAGATAATCTGATAATCTTTTGAGTAGTATATGGCTCTTTTTGGTTTTTTGTTGTCATCATGACATTAGCATCACCTAAGCTATGGCCGCCAAATTTGAGTGTTTGCTATATGCTAGGGAACTGATAGCATATTATAAACGCTCATTGCTAGTATATTTTGTATTATGTCATACATTCCTAAATGGATAGTTTTATTAATACTTCTTTCCTCAGCATTTATATCATTCAACTCTTTAGAGATCTTCTGATATTTGGAAGAGCTAATAATAAATGCAAAACAATTAGTTTTTCAGTGATGGTAAGGTGTATTATTCCTGTTATGGTGAATAATATTCCTGGTAAATGGAGAACAGATGATATTTTAGGGCAGATTGTACTCTTTTCAAGTGAAATACTCTTTGGGATTACATTTCAATAAATACTTAGAAAAACAATTATGAGTATAATAAATTTTATCATGCTAAGGAAATGAAGGCTATTATTTTGTTTTTGAACAGAATATGCTATGGATGAGAATATACAGCTGACCAGGTTGAAGGACCTCACTCATGTACAAGTTTCTACAGTAGAGCTGGCTATATCACCAACTGGAATGTATGATAACATCATAAGTAAGTTTTATGTATTCTCTAAACCGAATTAAAACTCATTGGTGATAATTATTCTCTATATTTAATAATGGCACAATTTCAGATCATATTTTGACATAATATTTAATATTATCTTGAATTGATAGAAATGGGCTTGATCATCAACCTTAATCAAGTAGTAGTACTTCAGCAATCACTCAATCTCTCATTAATAATAATTATCTAATGATATTGATAATTAAACAATAAGACTACTAAACCATTTTGTAATATTCTAGAAGAGATAGAGACAGATGAATGGCTAATTAATGCCTCTTTGATTTGAAACCTTCATAGCACTGGTTTAAGTGATCAAAAAAATCAATCAAAAAATCAATCAAATGAATTGAACTCAGTAAAATTCATGAACAAATTCCGAAGTGTCACTATTCAACTGATTAACACAGGATAATCCATAAATTATCATGCCATAAGATTACCTTACTTTGATTGATATCAATTATAATATTGTATTAATGCATGGAAATTTTTGGCCATTGATCTTGATGATTACAGCATTTTAATGGTAAACTAATGACCAAAACAAGCATTTATCCTTTTACTCCATAACCTAGCTTGTATTAAGCACTTTATTACTGCTATCATATATTATTCTTTATGGGTCGCGGTAGTCCAATGGGTAGAGCGTTGGACTGCTGACTGGGTTCGATTCCCGGGCAAGGCACTCTGGGCACCTGCAGCTCCATCCAAGCTGAAGTGATTTTTTGGGTACCAGGTCTTCCTGGGAAACCATAACCGGCACAGGGAAAGGAACTGGCCCCTCTACCCTGATGTGTGAATTTCACATGCCGTATAGGGCTTAGTACTGAGTGATCTCTACCATCACCTACTAAACCAACCTTCAGGTTGATTACTATGTTTATGGTTATATTATTCTTTAATTTGAAAAAAATAGCCTACTTAAAACAATAATGCATTAATCCCTTATTTTTGTTCTGATGGGTAAGGTTGGACTTTATGATACTTCAACAGTTTTTATGGACTAAGGTTTTTGAATCATTATCTAGAAATTTAATGGAGTGTATGGCTTGGAAATATGGTCCTTTATGGGTAGGTTGTTTTAACAGATTTTGAAATTGAGTCCATAGTTTAGTATAATTAATTGATACTTTGAGAAATTAGAGGTGAACATGTTGATGACATACTGAAAAGAGTTGTTATTATCCAGAAAGGAAATGCAGTCATTTATAGAGAAATTGTATAGATTTTAAGGCAAAGAAGATGTCCAGGAATGACACAGTCTTTTGGCTGCCATAAAAGGATGCTTGTTGACTTCCACTGATTTCCTCTCATTTTTTTTCCTCTTTTTTTTCCTCTCAACCTATCATGCAAAAACTTCACCACCCAAGCTTTATCCCACCTTTCAGTAAATTAAAATTTTCCCCTGTCCATGCTTGGTTCTCGTAGTTATTGTTATACTGTTATTGTCTTTTGTCCTCTTTTATGTTTGTTATATTTTTCACTGTAAATTGGCGCCACTGCTGTATGTGAACAATGTTTTAAAATAAATAAATAAAATAAATAAATAAATAAATTTTTGGTAAACCACTCATAATACAAAGTATATTTTATAGCATCTTCAACATAAGCCTTGATTATCAACTCAAAAGTTTTTATGAAGGACCTACAGTTTCATGCAGAATTTTACAAAAAAAAACCTGCTCTTTCAAAAATTTCATTGCTGTCGATTCAATTTGTCATCATATTCAACAAACATCCCTTCATATAATGGCCATAACCATCCACCGAAACAAGATATCAACAAATTAAATTAAGGTGATAAATTGATATGTTTTTGGGGATACAAGGCTTTCATGCAGATTACAAAATAACCAACTAGAGGTAGTCTGTTTAATAGGTTAGGAAATATTTTGAGCAGACTTTTTATTGAATGCATAATATGATATCCTTCTATGTTCTGAGTGTATACAGGTATTTAGAATCCTACTATTTTATGTCACTGACCATACTTTGGATCCTCACAAAACAATGCTCCATGGTCAAATTTTCACTAATCTAGTTAGAAAATCCATATTCACCATCCCCTACATCAATTCCCTCCTCTTTATGAATGTATCTTTCTCTAATGCAAATCATGATCTTATGTCTTTGTTACTTTGACCATTTTTGCCCAAAACAATTCTGAGATAGGTAAACTGTTCCATCTCCTCTAAAGTGTACATCAATATTTTAATATTTTTAGCCTTTAATTTTCCTTTTACACAGTAAAATCTTTTTTTAGAATCAATTATTTTCTACACTTCATATTGACTTCGAATGCTTTCATTAATTCTTGCAAATTTGTAATAGACTGATTATTTGATGTTGCTTATTGGATTTTATGATCACCACATTAACTTAAATTCTCATCTCTAGTTCATTACGTGTCTCTTTTAATATTCTAAGCGTATGCTGAAAAAATGATGATAATTGTTGCACCATATATGACCTATCCTCTTAAAAATGCCCATACCTACTTTTCATCCCTAATTTTACCTGAGAAGTCCTACTCAAATACAAGTACTGAAAAAATACCCTCTATCTACTAGGTATTCCTCTAGCTTCTGTAAAGAATTATCAATGGTACTTAATTTACTCAATGAAATTCTTCAAAATCTATAAAAGAGGAAAATACATGCTGAAAAGTCGCATGGTTTATCTAAATTTGTGAATTCATCACTGCTATGGAATTAAAATTAAGTCTCCTCTTCATGAGCTCAAATTAATAATTCCTAAAGTAATCATTATTTTCTTCTCGTCATTCTGTTCTTAATGCTACAAAGTACCACCAAGCTACAAATATAACTTACTTTATAAGGCCCTATCATAGAATTTCATATGTCATTTTAAGTTTGAAATTAATGCTGGTCTATTAAAATCTTCAATGGATTTATTACTTCATAATTAATGTCAATTAAATCTTCCATTCACTTTTCCCAATCTCATAAGTCATTCTTTTAGAATATTATTGATCTCACCAACTAGGTAATTAAATTTCAATCTTTATAAATTTCTTTCTGTCTCCCAATCAATTATGCCTACACCTAGTTTATCTCATGATTTAACATATTATCTTTTAATTTCTGTTGTTGCTAAATTTATATTTTTTTCACATGTATCTAGTATATATTCTCAATCTTTTTGAAACTTTTCTACTTTAATTAATACCTGCCCCGGTGTATCTTTAATCATGTAAATAGGTTTTCCTTCTTATTTTTTGATAGTGCCCCTAACCTTCTCTGCAGTGAACCAACTTCATATTTTCTTTGCAGGATTATCAAGTCCATGCACTTATCTGCTTATCATGCTTATATGGCTTAACAAAATTTCTTCCTCATTTCTTCTTATACACCTAGCATTTTCATTGATCAATATTTGTATGTATATACCACCAATTCCTATTCTAATTCATCTTCCTAATTAATTCTACAATATTTTTACATGGAAGACTATGGGAATAAAATCTACATCAATAACACTTAAATGGATGTTGGGCCCGCTTTCATATACTTTTTTGTGCTTTCCAGGTAAACTACTAAAACTAATTCAGAATTTCAATGAATTAACCAAGAAATGTAAAATTAATTGAGGTAAACCATCATGGTACATAAAATTCAATGGTTCTAAATTTGGTAAAAAAGTTAACTTTGGTCAAAACCCAAAGCAGTCTACAAAACCTGGGCACATTAGAAAATAGAATTTAGTAAAATGGTTTCCTTAAGAGATATATCTCAGAAGGCACAAGTTAGTTCCTTGCTAAGAGTTATATTATTAATCCTTAAGAAATTTTGTGTATCTCTTTCAGGCATACATAAATATATGCCCAAATTTACTCTTGTTGGCGGCATAAATATGCCTAAGCGAATCACCTGTATAGGAACTGATGGGAAAAACTACAGACAACTATTAAAGGTAAACTGAGACTTTTTTATTTCATGACAGATAATGTAAAAATTGGTTTTTATTATATTTTTGGACATTTAACTCCCACAAACTTCCTTTTTATACAGAGCCAGGATGATCTAAGGCAAGATGCAGTCATGCAGCAGGTGTTTCAGCTCATAAACTTCTTTTTAAAGAAGGATGAAAATGCTCAGAAGAGAAGACTGCATATTCGGACCTACAAAGTATTTTTATTTATGCTTAACAGTGCAGGATAAGTGCAAATACTATACATTGCTGTTGAAATATTCATTTAACTGATTTGAGTAAAACTTATTTATTTTTTCTCATGATAGATTTTTATGAATTATTTTGGTTTATATTTTTTGGATGGATATTCATCTATAAAAATCTTTGCAACTACTGACTTTTGTTCAAAGATCTGGAAAAAATGGGAATTTTGAGATAAATATAGGATAACTTTGTGCATATTTAGAATATTGCTGGATTTTTTTGCATTTGAGTAACAGAGTGAACTTTGTGAATACTATCATGGTGAAATATTATTGGACAAAAAAGGAAACTACAATATATAATTTTTCACCTATTCCTTGGTAAATGTCAAAATGGCAATTTACAAATGGCCACAGTCTCTGATAATCCTAGCCAAATACATACTATAGACAACAACAGTAAGGTGATTACCAATAAGGCAATATAGCCACACAGCATAATGATTTTACTTTGATTCCACAACCCATTAATCCTGTCCCTTCAGCATAGGCATGTGGCTATGAGCATTCAAGTCCTTATTGATTCTATGAATACTGCTTATAGCAGTCAATATTCAGCCTTTAATAATGAACGTGAGCTTTTATTTCCCTCATCTTGTGTTACCTTGAAACTTACTTAGGAATAAAATGGTCAGAGGTGTGCACTTCTCCTTAAACAATGGATATTTTGATAAAAGGAAAGTAATTTACAAGAGGGAGGTTGTTGAAAAGAAAGTAAGTAACGGGTGAAAGAGGAAATAAAATCCTTATAGTAATCCATCTCAAGTAGCTAAGGGAGGAAAATGTCAATTATTTATACAACTTCAGGGAATTCCATGGTTTTGACAGCAGAAAAGATATTTTCTTTCTCATTTTCTTATTACCTTTGTTTTTATTGATATTAAATGCAAATCAATATGGAGAAAAATCACTGGTGACTGAATCACCATGCTGTGACATCCTCTGTTGTTTTGAGTGCTTGTTGCAACTAATAATTTTCCTTTCATTTGAAAGATATTTTAATTAACATATTTGGATTCCTTTTATTGATTCAATTAAACTTTCATTCTACATATTGCTTTGAGTCGATAGCTTTCCTGGACATATTTTTCTCTCTCACTCAGTGTTTTTGCTATTTCATTTGGAATGGTCCTAAGTCATATCACAAGCATCTAACTAGCATACAAATTAGTGAATAAGATATATCCAAACATCTTTCAACAATATATTTAATTCCAGGTTGTACCACTTTCACATAGAAGTGGTATCATTGAATGGTGCACCAATTGCACAGCAATTGGTACTTATCTTCAAGGCACTAAAAAAGTAGTTGGTGCACATGCCAAATTCAACCCTTCTGATTATTCAGTAAACAATTGCAAAGATATTTTAAAGGTAAGTAAGCCCATTTTTGAAGCTTTAACAATTGAAGGAAACAGAATTATGAAATTAATTGCAGGAATTAATGGTTATTCATCCCTGTAACAAAATGCTACCAGAAGGATTGAATTCTAGCTATAAACAAGAATTCAATTCTTTTGGTTGCATTCATCTGTGATGTAAAATTAAAAAAATAATTGCTTGCATTTGTGAGCTGATCACAAGGTATAACAGGAGAATGTATGTTCATTCCGGAAGGTTGTGTAAAACCAAGTGGATGGTTCTCTGACCACAATTTAGTTGTTATGACATGTAGAGTCTGTTGCAAAAAGATAATGCAGGGGCGGCAAGTTAGAAAATGGAATGTAGAAGCATTAAATGGTTTGAGAAGCAAGGAGTACCAACAGGCGGTAGGGGAAATCATGGAGGATGGTAAGGAGCTCAGTGCTATCGAAGAGAAATGGGAAAGTATCAAGAAAGGGTTATCGAAAGCTTCAAAAGACACCATTGGAACCGTCAACGCTAAAAGGACCAGGAAACCATGGATCACGGATGAGATGATTACAAAGATGGATGAGCGGAGAAAATGGAAGAATGTAAATACAGAGTTAGGCAAAATGAAGTACAAAGAATGAAAAAGTAATTGAGGGGGGCCACAAATAAAGCAAAAGAAGCATGGTGGAAGGCGCAGTGCGAGGATATGGAAAGTCTGCAGAGGAAGGGTGAAATCAGTGCGCTTTACAGCAAAGTTAAATCTTTATCGGGGAGTAAGAAAGGGAGATCAACGATAGCAGTTAGAGACAGCGGGTGAGGCTATAGTTGACACAGGAAAGATCCAAGAGAGATGGAAGGAATATATAGAAGAACTGTATAGTAAAGAACTCAGACTAACAAAGTTAGACATTGAAAAAGAAAATGACGTAGAGGAGGAAAGCTTAGGTACAGGCATACTAGACAATGAGATAGAAAGGGCATAAAGGGAGACAAAACTAAATAAGGCCGTGGGGATGGATAATATTCCCGTGGAACTTTTAAAATGCTTAGGAAAGTGTGGGAGGGAGAGGCTATATGGGCTGATCCGTAGTATTTATGAGGAGGGAATCTGGCCGGAAGACTTTGTGAGATCAGTTTTAGTTCCTATTCCGAAAACCGTAAAGGCCACGTCATGTGAGGACTATAGGACAATAAGTTTGATGTCTCACGCAGCTAAAGTTGTTGTTAGGATCATAAACAAAAGGATAGAGAGTAGGGCAAATGATTACTTAGGGGATGATCAGTTTGGGTTTAGGAAGGGGAGAGGTACGCGTGATGCCATTGCAGTAATGAGATTATTAACCAAGAAGAATATAGAACACAACCAGGAGGCAATTGCCTATTTCGTAGATGTCAAAATCGTGTTCGATAGAGTGAATTGGGAAAAACTAATGAGTATTTTGCAGAAAATAGGAATAGATTGGAGGGAAAAGAGGCTAATCCGCAACCTGTACATGTCTCAGACTTCTCAGGTGCGAGTGGGGAATGGGGAGTCCGGTTGGGCAGTGTTAGGAAGAGGAGTAAGGCAAGGTTGCCCATTATCACCGTTGCTGTTCAACCTGTATGCAGAGGAAATGATTAAAGAGGCATGGGAAGAACTGGAGGTAGGAATGAAGGTGGGCGGGGAATTCGTAAAATCAGTTAGGTTTGCTGATGACCAAGCTTTAGTTTGTCAGTCAGCCAAGGGGCTGCAAGCATTGCTTAGTGAATTGGAAATTCAGTGCAGGATGCATTACATGTATACGATGAGAATCGATATTAATAAAACAAAGGTTATGCAATTTTCTAGAAAGAAAAAGGCTAAGCTTAACATTAAAGTTGGAGGGCAAAAACTAGATCAGGTAGAACAGTTCACGTATCTCGGTAGTGTTTTGGACCAACACGGTCAAAGTAGTAGGGAAGTAAGGAGAAGAATTGCGCTAGGCAAAGAGGCTTTCACAAGGAGGAGGGAGTTGATGACGGGGACTTTGGGTAAGGATGTTAAGAAAAGATTCGTAAAAACTTTGACATGGAGCGTAGCTATGTACGGTGCGGAAACGTGGTCATTGAAGCAGGAGGATAGACGTAGACTGGAGGCTTTTGAAATGTGGGTGTGGAGAAGAATGGAGAAGGTGAAATGGACAGAGAAGAAAACAAATGAGGAAGTACTTGGTATGGTGGGCGAAGAGAGGGGTTTGTTGGGAGAAATCCTATGGAGGCAGAATAAGTGGATGAAGGGGGTGTTGACCGGCAGTGGGATGTTGAAGACTGTGATAGAGGGGATAATGTTGGGCTAAAGAGGAAAGGGAAGGAACAGGATAGAGATGTTGGACGGGATGAAGGGAGGAAGAATGTACTCAGAGATGAAGAGGGACCTGATATAGAGTAAGATGATGGATTTTTTGTTTTGTTAGGAATAATAAAATGTTTGTTTGTTAGTTGTGTCCATCCAAAAACCTACCTTTACCGGTAGATTACCTTAAAAAAATCATTTATTAAAATCTGTGATGCCTGGAATTAAATTAAACTATTTTTAATTTTATAACCTCTGCATAACCTTGCTAGGATTTTCACATCACTTGAATTCCCATGAAATTGTATACAGTTACTTCTAAAGAGTTAAAAACTATCCCCAATTTAATCCCATAGAGATCTAATTCAATGAATAAACTAATCAATTTGAAGAATTATTTCATATTAAAGGGCATACTTCTGTTTTTACAGAGATATTATTGATAAAGAACAGGGTTAAGTTTATCAAAATATCATTAGCTGTATATGAATAACTTTATAATTCTCATTTATCATGTAAAATGATGGTTTAAAGCTCTGGATGCCTAGACCTTCTCTCTCTGTTCCTGTCCTAATGCTCTTGCCTTGTTTAATATGTCTCCTGCTTGATCACCTTTTCTGTACCCATCCTGATCTTTCTTATCTCCTTATCCTACTTCATATATTTTTCTGGCATGAGAGGCGATTGTTCCTCTGCTCTATTTGGTAGATAATAATCCATGACATCACAATAAGAAAACAAGTACTTTCAGTGAAGACATAACTGAAATTAAATGAGACATTCTAATGCATTTGCTACAAAATCAGGCATGTACACCTGAAGTTTAAATTTATTTTAATTGCAAGCATAATTATTTTCAATTGATCAATTTTTTTCAGTCTTAATGATTTTTAATGCTTGCTATGTTCAAGAAAAATTTAGGACATCCATAGTGCAAGGTTGAGGCTGATAATTATTTTCCATTTGACTAATATTTTACTTTTCTTAGCTTTTAAATATTGATGCTTGATGAACAGAAATATTTGTATGAAATTCTTTTTTCCTCTTACAGAATGTGCAAAAAGAGCCAAAGCATATCAAATTGCAGGTTTTTCTAGAAATATGTGACAACTTGCAGCCGGTATTCAGGCATTATTTTTTTGGCAAATTCCCCAATCCTGCAGTTTGGTATGAAAAAATTCAGTCGTATACCAGAAGGTATGTTTTTTATTGTATTTATTTCCTAGAATATGCCTTAAAAGTGCATTTCTCTTTTAAGATCCCCTCAAGTAATGAAGCAAATCATGCAAAAGAGCACATTATATTTTAAGTGAGTCTTTAAAGTGCTACTAAAGAATATTTAAAAGTATTTTATTGTCCTTGCTGTCCATATATATATGGCATTACATTTTTGTTACTAACATTTCATTATAATAAAGAAAATCAAACAAATAAAATTGAAAAATTTTTGTGTGAATAAATATTCCTTTTGAAAATTTGGGAGAAGACCTGTAAAAGATTAAGGAAGGCATTTCATAGTATTATGCTATTATTCAATCAGAGATCCACCAGAATTAAAAGGGTATACCACCAAACTAATTACTGGCTGGTTGGCAAGAGTTCATATACGTGACATTTGGGAATTTCATGCATGAACTACATTTTCCTGGTCCAATATTTTTAATAAGGCTTTGAAGTCTCATCTTTAAGGGTGAGCATCAGTAAAAAAGGGCCTTCACTTATTATTTCCCGGTATAATCATCAAAAAAAGTTATTTTAAAGCTTTTTATCAAAGAATGTGATATAAAGTGCATGTAATCTTCTATTCCTCTACATACTCTTATAATCATCCATCTCAAATATTGGTCAATGCTCAAATTAATTCGAAAAAATGCCTCATTATCCTTTCATATATGTTTTGTTGTTTAAATAGGAGTTATAAACAATCTTTCATAATTAATAAACCCAATAGAATATATTCTAAAAAAATTATTAAAATTCCATTGGGAATTAAATTGCATTGCTGAAGTGACTAAAATCATATGAGTAAAGAATGCTGTCATTGTATTGCCTTAACATTATAATATAATGTGCTGAGCATTGAAGGAATGTTGTCCTTCATGTAAATAGGTGTCTAAGGTTATGTATATATTCTACAACATTAGCATCATTCAATATTTATCCATGATTAAATTTTAAAGTCCAAACTTATTTTAGCTCTTGTAGGATAATTATTTAAATGCAACAAAACATTTTAAAAAGTAACATTAGGAATATTGCTCTATTTTGATGGAATAAAGAAGTAATTCTTGATGGCACTTTTTTTGGTTTTTGAAATTATTTCCCAAAAAATATTTTGATGCATAAATTTCACAGTGTACAATCTATTAATTCCTTAAAATTCTAACTTTGGTATATGTCAAATATAGTTTTAGGGTCTTTATACTAGTATGTTACAGTGTGCATTCTGAAAGTAGTGCAATTGAAATTCCCACGCTACTCCTATTAGTCAGTGTTACTGAACCCATTGCAGAACATTGGTGGGGCAATAGGCTTTGCCACCAAACCAATCTTAATGCTCTTCAAGGTGTGAAGGTGGCATAATGTCCATTATTATAGACCTCTGTGTGCCACCCGTGTCATGAAAAAAGTTAAAATTGACGATTGAGCAATGATACACGATTATTACATTTTGTGCTAAACTGAAAAAAAAACTCCTGAGGAGACAAAGAAAATGATTTATAAGGCATACTGGGACCCCGCTCTGTCCTATTCATAAGTTTTGAGGTGGTTAAAGACCTTTAAGTAGGGCTGGAAAGAAGTTCACGATGGACAAGATTTGAACAGCCATCAACCTGCAAAGCTGACAACAATATGGCTCATGTTTGATAATTGTTGGTCTTTAATCGTTAACTGAGTATCAAGATGGTTACCAATGAACTAGTCTAATATTGTGTTTTGTATTGTTGCTGAAGATTTACTGATGAGGAAAGTGTACACTAAGCTTGTGCCCAAGATGTTTGCCATAGTATGCTACTAGTCTGAAAAATACTGGCCAAGCCCCAGGTTTCAATGCTGCCTCACATCCCTTACAGCCCTGATGTTGCCTCAACAGACTTCTTTTTGCTCCCTTGGATTAAGTAAACCCTGAAAGGAACCCATTTTCCAATGGAAGAGATCCAATCAGCCATGACAAAGACCTTGTGAGAAGTCCCCAAAGACTCCCTCCCGGATGCATATCAGTCTAGGCAGAGTCATTACAAAAAATTAATAGAAGCCCAAAGACAGTACTTTGAAGACTTTTGACAGTTTGTGCAAATCTGCTCCATAAATTACTTAAAAATAGTTGAATTACTTTCAGAATGAAACCTGTAGCATCCAGAATTGGCGCGGGTACCTTTTACCGAATTTATTTTGATGCTATTTCACATAGGTAATGCCATAATGGCATCTATATGCAAATAGCCTGGGGCACCATCGTTAGAGAATAACCCCCTGGTTGCCATAAATATTAATAAGTTAAAATTAAAACAAGTAAATAATAGATTGAAATTATGTCAAGTCGACTATTTTCATGCATATATTGAACAACAATTGGAATCTGCAAATTGTACATTACTTCATAAGAAGTGTAACGTTTAGAAATGAATCACGCTAATGCAGTTTCTGAAGTATGTAAGTCCATATTTCATTTTTTTGTTTCATATTTCATTTTCATAAAGTACATTAGTAATTAGAGATGTCTTTTTAGGGTTAATCAAAGTTTGTCAAATTAAATTCCAATTGCCTTGCATGCAACAAATACTTTATTTGGACTGCCATTTTCTGTTTTAATGCTGTTGCAGAGCAGATAAGGTAAAGATTACCATATTACATAACATGCAGCTAAATATCAGTATTTTAATGCTACTTATTGCATTCCATGACAGACCAATATTTTTGCTGGGAAAATTGAAAAAAAGCTTTTATGTTGACATTTTTTTATCATATGTGTGATCTGAGACAAATTATTTTCATTAGATGATATTATTTGTTTGATAGCTTTTTTTTATATCTTATATATTTAATTTTCCTAACCTTTATTTATGTCCCATTTTAAGATCTGGTAACTTCAACATTAAATGAGTAACACTTATGCAAATATATATGTACATTCATGTTCAGAAACAATATGAATCTAAATATTCTTGCAGTTAGGACCATTTCTTGCAGGCACCTAAAATTTCACTGTAAAAATATCAAAAAGTAGCAGCCATCTCATTTATTGGCAGTAAAAGTGCAATATATTGGAAGTCTAAAAATAAACATTAGATTATTTTAAAATATAATACAAATTTAATTTGAACTGATAAACTAAGAGCAATTGTAATAGAGAGTATCAGTATATTCTTTAAGAATAATGAAAATAATTTTACGACTTCTTAATCTATATTTATTAGGCCATAAAAATATGTTTAGCTATTGTATGTACTCTGTATTACCTTCAAGTGTTGCTACATCATCCATGATTGGATATGTTTTGGGGCTGGGTGACAGACATTTGCAGAACATCCTAATTGATGCAATCACAGCTGAAGTCATCCATGTTGATTTAGGTGAGTTTGATAGAAAACAAGCATGCAAATAGCATATCATTTTCTTATTTTATTTACCTTTCCTTTTCAAGCATCAAACAAGTATTTTCCTCCATAGTGCCCATTACATCAGAAACACCAAAATGGAATGTATAGACTCAATTAAATTCATAGGCATTACCCTAACTTACGACCTCTGCTGGATGAAATACCAACATGGTATAATAATAATAATAATACTTTATTCATTTTAAAAATGGTACAACCATATTAAATGTCGTCAATCATAATATTACTTAATATATAAACATAAGTTCTTAAATGTGATGAAGATTGTCACAAAAGAATTCATCCAATGAGTAAAGTGGGTGAGCAAGTAACCAGGTATATACCCTATTCTTGAAACTCTGGATACCATCTGATTTCAACTGAGTAGGCAGATAGTTATACAGTCGTATGTTCATATTGTGAAATGTGTTGTAAGTAGATGACAATCTACAATAAGTAGTATTTAGATTCGATTTACCTCTTGTGGAATAGTTATGGAGGTTGGATCTTAATTGGTAAGTTTCTAGATTAACTTTCACATGAATCAGAGCCTTAAAGATATACAAACAAAATACAGTCATGATTCTATACCTAATAAAAAAAGGTTTGCAGGAATCACGTGGTGGTATATTAGCAAGAGAGCGAATAGCTCTCTTTTGCAGTAGCAAAATTTGTTTAACATGAGGGGAATGACCCCATAACTCAACACCATAATTCAAATGACATTGAAAGAAGGCATGGTAAAGTGTTAAATGATACTCATTTGAAATGATAAAGTTGAGCTTTCTTAACATATAAACAGCTTTACTAAGTTTATTACAGGTCTGACTGATGTGAGTCTCCCAATTAAGTTTTGTATCAATATAAATTCCTAGTATTTTAGCAGTTTCAATATTAGTTGTTTTTGATTTAAGACTGCACACAATATGCTGAGTTTTGTTAGTATTTAATTGTAAATGATTAACATCAAACCATTCCTTAGCCTGTTTTTGGGTAGGGCTAGATAGTAACTTTGCATCTTCTGGATGTTGACACTTTTGTACAAAAGTAGTGTCATCAGCATATAAAACAGATCTAGGTTTCATATTACAGGGCAAATCATTAATCATGATAATGAAAAGTACTGGGCCAAGCACAGAGCCCTGTGGTAAACCACATTTTACTTTAAGAGCTGCAGACCGACAGCCATCAAGTTCAACCAATTGGTGGCGATCATCCAAATATGACTTCATTAGTTTCAGTGCAACTCCCTTAATACCATAATATTCTAGCTTTGTTAGTAATATTGAATGATTAACACAGTCGAAGGCCTTACTAAGATCACATAGTGTCACTGAGACTGTTTCCTTTTCTTCAAATGCATTAATGACATAATTAACTATGGACTCTACTGCCAAAATTGTAGATTTCCCAGATCGAAAGCCGTACTGGGATTTGGAAAAGAGATTATTTAACTCAAAAAAATTACATATTTGATCTTTCATAATAGCTTCAAATATTTTACCAAAAACGGGGACTATGGAAATGGGGCGGTAGTTAGCTAAATCATCTTTATCACCTTTCTTATAGACAGGTACTGTTTTGGAATATTTTAGAGCTGTTGGAAAATCTCCTGTCTCAAAACATAAATTGACTAACATTGCTAATGGTTCCACAATGAGCACAATAATGTCCTTTATTAGGGAGTTAGAAAGACCATAAATATCCTTACTGTTGGATTTTTTAAATTTTTTAACAGTCGATATAATATCAAGTGGAGTAACAAAATTCCATTTAAAATTTAAATTATTCGGAGGAAGATTTTGCAGCATATTACCAATATTGGCAGCATCAACTTTTCGAGAGAACAAATTGTCTTCAACAGCTTTTAAGAAAAAATTATTTACAGCATCTGGGGTGAAAGGAAGATTTTCTTTTCCATTACCATGACCAACTTCTTGATTGATTACACTCCATGCTGCCTTTTGTTTATTTTTTGCATTCAATATAAAATCCTTGTAAGCATTATTTTTTGCACACCTAACTAAATTATAATAATCTCTTTTGTATTTCAAGTAGGCCTCTTTGTCATGCCGGCTTCCACTGGTTTTGTAAGAGTGATAGTAACTAAGTAAATCATTTCTAAGAGCTAATAACTCCCCAGTATACCAGAGATTTTTTTTATTTTTAGTGGGGATAGAGTTTAGAATTTTTTTAGGAAAGCATTGCTCAAAAATGCCTAGGAAATTACCTAAAAAACTTGAGAAACATGTTTGTTCTACAGAGTCTGTGCAAAAACCATGCCAATCAATACAAGATAGAAGCAGTTGGAAACTCTCTAAACCTTCTATTGTTATAGGCCTCACAATTATGGTTTTACCTCTATTTGGATATATCTTTTGAGTTATTTGAGTATTAAAAGTGAAGCTTATACCTTGATGGTCAGATAGGAGATAGTCAATAACACTTATACTGTACAGTTCAGGACCATAATTGGTAATTACATTATCTAGGCAGGCAGAAAGTCGAGTAGGCTGTTTGTTTGCCCAGTATAAATTATAAGAAAGCAAAAGATTTTCAAGAACCTGACAATCACTAGTTTTTAGTGTTATGTCAATGTTGAGATCTCCACAAATTATGATATTGGCTTTCAGAGTCAAGAATAGGGATAGTACTAGTTCCAGTTGATTGCAGAAGTGTTCAAAAACACCATTAGGGGAGCGATACACAGAAGCAATGATCAAATTCAGGTCCTTCAATATGATCGCAGATATTTCAAAGTGCAATTCCAGACAGAATTTGTCCAAGTCAATTACCTTGAAGGGCATACCTTTCAAGACATAAATACAGGTACCACCGTTTTTTGCTACAGATCGGCAGTAGAAAGATGCTAAGCCAAAATCACTAATTTTATACACATCAAATTCATTTTTCGTGATCCAGTGCTCATTGAAACATAGCACATTGTAGCCACCATGTTTGACTATTGCCTCTATCTCCGTTATCTTATTACGTAAACATCGCACATTTTGGCAAAATAAATTAATGCTATCTAGTCAAAAGGACTTGGGTTTTGATATTCCCGTTTGGAGGCGGGTAACACGTTTCTCTAAGGAACACTTTTCCATAGTGTTATCGGTGTGGCCCCTTGTTATTGAGGTGGATACCGGCGCATCACTAGTTTTCAACTCGGAGTTCGGATTTACCACCGCAGCTGACCCTTCAGGAATGTTCTCTGTCTCTTCATGAGTAGGGGTCAGTTTCCGCGGTTTTGGGGGGTAAAATTTCCCAACTTTCACTTCTACTGGCCAAATATCTTCTTTAAGAAGTTGATCCTTAAGGCTAATTGGCGCACAGAGTTTAAAGGAACTATAAATTTCACCCACTCTCAAACTTTCACATTTGAAGTCATTTCCAGGAAATATTCCGGACAGATGCTTCACGATGTCATCAGGCGTTGCATTGGACTGGACACGACCAACGTAGAAGAGAGTCTTGCGAGGCACTCCCACAAAATTGCACGTAACAGCAGGCTGCTTAGAACTCCCAAAAACCGTATTACGTTTGCGTTTATTTTTCTTGTAACTCGCCTTTTGAAAACCTTCCTCGTCAGTAACGATGGATTTGAAACACATGGTGTTAAATTTTGCGTTCACATTTTTGGGGCACAAATCGGAGTTGTCACTAGTGAGGCCTAATTGCTTGTTGACTTCAGGTTTCAATTCCGTAGACAACGTTACAGCTTCCTTTGCAATTGGCTGCAAGGTAGTACTTTCCGTGGATCCGGTAGATTGGAGAGCTTGTAACTCCATTTTCAATTTTTCAATGTCGGCCGCCATATTGTAAATATTGGGCTTATTTACACGGCATAAAAAACACTTCCAGTAAATGTCATGGCAGTCCGAGAGAGCTTTTAATATTATATCACCTAAGCCGGAGCATTTATGGTGATATACACACGAGCAAATATCGCAACTAACGACCATATCCCGTACTTCGAGTCGTGTTTTACAAGAGCCACATCGTTGTACGGCCAAAGTATATAATGTAGATAAGCTATCAAAACCTTTCCTGGATGAAAAATATAGGAGATATATTTGAACCAGCTAACAATATTAGAATTTGTGGGAAGAGTACTTGAAAAATATGGTGAAAAGTTTGAAAAGAAATGTTTTATTTGACTCTTTAAGACTGATTATGAATGTACTGCTAGTATATGGTATCCTAATAAAGTTAGTTTGATTTTTGATTTTGATCACATGCAGGGTAAAGGTTTTTTTATGAAATGTTGCAACAATAAACTAAGATGGTATCAAATCATCAGAGGAGCTAGGTTGAGGATCACTGATAGGATGAAGGTTTAAATACAGAAACATTGTCTTTTAGAAATTAGAAAAATTTATCTGAGCAAAGATGATTAAAATAAATTATGGTCCACATCATACTAAGATAGGTAGGATCTTGTTAGTAAAATTACAGAGAATAAGTATAAAATAGGTAGCCATATTAAATTACTATAATTTTTACTTTAAAGTACAAATTCATTTAATATGGACATCAATTAATTCCAAGAAATAAAGCTTAAAGTATAAAGTATATAGAACAGATAGATTTAGTTGCCCTTTTTTCCACAAGCAATAAAGGATAAGAAAAATGTTTTTATGACTGTGGTATGGATAATAATATTTGGTCAAAATTAGTCTGGTATGTATTCATCCCTACCATAAACACTAGTAGTTGCTTATAGGGTGCCTAAAAATAATTTTAAAAATATGTGCTACAAATTTAATGCTTTCATATGTAGGTTTTACTACAGCCACAATATTCGATGCATGGGGGTACCCAGTAACCAGGTGCCATCATTCTGCATTTAATTTGATCCATTTTTCAGTGTTTATTAATTAATTTTTGTGGCAAATATTTCATTTTCATGATAATGAAATCAATATATTTAGATTAACCATTTTTTCATGCTTGAAGACATGTTTAGCCTAATTGAAAATTGATGCCTAATGGTTTAAATATATTTTTTATTGAAGAATATTGTTTTAACTTTACATGATAGGCATTCTATGATATCCTTTGTATTTTAGGAATTGCCTTCGAGCAAGGAAGGACAATAAGCTCACCTGAAACAGTGCCATTTAGACTGACTCGTGACATTGTAGATGGAATGGGGGTTTCAGGAGTTGAAGGAGTATTCCGAAAGTAAGTAACAGACTCGTTTTGCTTCAGAAATTTCCTAAATAAGCCTAGTATTTTAAAGTGTAAAATTCAAAAGGAAATGATACTTAAAGAGGAAGTTTGGAATTCAAAATAAGTCTCCGAATTGATTTTGTCAAACTGATGTTTCAAGTTTTGTCTTACAAAGAGATTATTTTCTCAAAATATTTATCTTTCAGTTCTCCAATAAAATACTTTCATGCATATATCACCAATTGATGAACATCAAGTTTTTCCTTCGATATTTTATACTTAAAAGTTTTTCAATGGGGAATGCAATGAACCACTTCAGAAATTTATCTGAAGAAGCAATGTCTTTAGAAGCATTGTTCAATTTTTAAACCAAATTTAAGCAATACAGATTGGACATAACTTTTTATTTATAGTTTTTGTGGAGTATATTTTCACTGTTTGTCCCTCTGCATGGGCAAAGACAGACTTGGCAAGTAAAACCAAGAGATTTTTAACCTTAAAAAGTTTTGATCCCTGTTTTTTTATAAAATGTGCACATATCACTATGAATAGTCCTTAAAAGTTGCAATATCTTATCATCATTGATAGAGAATAGGTTGTTGTGTTTTTCTCACTTAATGTCATCTTTTATCTTACTATGGTATTTTTCTCATCTAAACTGTCATTTTATTCATTGAGGATACCATTGAAATTTGTCTCATTATAATTAATTGTTCTTTAGACCACATAATCCATATCAATATCTATATTAAAAATTTTTTTAAATCTCTATGCATGCGACTGAACAAATGTGTATTTGTTCTTTCTTACAAAGGTATTCTTGGTTCTAATCTCGTTATGAAACTAATTGCCCATCCCACTCACAAGCAATTATATTCAAAATATTTTTTCTTACTGTCACATTCTATTCAAGAACTTTTTTATCACTCATTTGGGGTCTACTGTCTGACTCATCACATACTTGAATGTAAGAATCTTTGAAGCTAACTAATTAGGTTCTATGGTGGATAAAAATTTTTATTGGCCCAAATTCTTCAGATTCTTATATTATTTGACTTTTGGTGGGTTCTTGGATTCAGTATTGTTAACTCAAAGCATACAGCAGAAAGCTTCATTGTTCAACCTTTTTTAACCTTGATAATACATAGAGTATAAATGAAAACATTCTTGTGTAGTGCAAAAATGCTAAATCCATATGATTATTAATCAATTTATAAATTTACATCAAATCTTGTGAAGATTGATCTTCCCCTTAGGTGGAGAGAATAATTGTCTCAAACATGTCTTAGCAGCAAATAAAATTAAATCAAGATTGATTGATTTAGGTACTCCACACCATAGCCTTCAGGATTAATTGATATTCATTCAGATATTTTAGTCTCAATAATCATTTCAGTTTGTATGCCATCTTGTTTATGTAAATACCTGTCTACATTACTCTGGCATACTTAAATATCATTCCATCGAGAGAGTTATATTAACTTCATTAAGACATGCTGATAATTGAAATATATTTGGAAAAAATTGAGAAGTTTCATATTCTATGATAAAAAGTTTTTAAAATAATGCAAAGTATTGTAAAACAGCTTTTGTAGGCTACAAGGTTCCTGAAGTACAGAAACAATTATTAAAGGGTTCATTGTTCTGGTTATGTAAAATTTTGTCCAAATAATCAGCAGATCTTTAATCAGAACTAATTGGTCTACCTATTTTATACAAAATATGCTGGAATATATATTTTTTCACTAGATGTCATAGTAAACTGGTGTAGTGGAACTGGTCAATTCTACAGGAAATCATAATATAACTGCCAATCTTAGTGATTAGCTGTGCCTTTAATAATGAAATTCACTTCACCATAGTTTCTACTGAAAGTTTACTTTTATAAACTTTATATTATAAAAACAAAGAATTTGATTAATTTTTATTATAGAGGCAAGTCTTCATAGAAAATGAAAATGTAAGATCATGATCTAGACTGTTTTAAATTGTCAAAAATCATCATCCAAAATACACAGGCTGCCGTTCTTATGATTTCCAATCCAACATCTAAAAAGAAGCTTACAAAATATTTGACTATCCCAAATATTAAATTCATTTTTCCTTTTGGTACTACAGGAAAAAGTTTGTTAAACCTTGAACAGATATTCTTTAAATATACTAATGTCTTTAGTCTGGTATTTATTTTTCAGCAGATAATGGTCACAACATTGAAATGATTTCTCATATTCTATTATCTTCTTGTATTTCTCAACAAGATAAAAAGATCAATAAAAGTTGTTCAACCTGCAAATTTCCATATTACTTTCAGCAGTTACTCGATCCCATAAACTTCCATGTCAAAATTTGAACTTTCTTAAAGAGTACATATAAATTATGAACTGCTAAATGCATCTATTATAAATTTAGCTGTGTCGAGTTTTGTGTGAAAGGCTTGAATGTAAATTCTGGAAATAAATAGGTTTTCACCTTTTGGTGGGTTTTCATGTTTAAATATGCATTGACTAACATGGTTCATTTCCTTCTTCAGACTATGCATGCCACAAAATACACTTTTCCTATCCTTAATGGCATTTTATGATTGGTTTCACTATAATCCTTATCTCTTGTGTCCGCATTCATTTCTATGTTGGTGTGTAAAAAACTTCCCAACAACATCAAAGATTTGGGACTAGTGATGGCATAAACCCACAATAGATTTCAGGGCAAATTCTATTTCCTTGACTGCTCAATGATTAGAGCACAAGCACAATTTAAGATTCATGTTTTGAGTCCCAGTCAAGGAAAGTTTTTTGTTTGCATGAGCTTCCTGGTTCAACCATCATTAGCATACCCGTCTTAATCTTTCCCTTTCCTTATCCATTTTTCTTATTTCTGTATTCATGTGAAAGGACATTCACCATATGGTAGTTTTTCTCATTTCAATATATGTACAAGTCTATATATATACACACAATTATATCATATGCAAATATATAATTCTGATTTGTAAATCTCATAAATGATTTTCTTGTAACACCATTACGTATGGCCGTGCAGTGAAACCGGTTGGGAAATAAGGTAAATGGTCTTTTCAATGCAGCAGGTTATTAGTTTGCACCAAATAGTCTGATTGGAAAGACCTAGCTCTGCATAAAGTGCGTTTTTCAAATTTCTACCACGGCATGATGAGGAGTTTGATTGAGCAGCAATACTCCATCAAGTTTTACGCACAGAGTGGAAAGAATGCAACCGAAATGTTCTGGTTAATTTAATAAGCCTTCAAGGACAACTGAATTTCAAGGTCCAGTCAGAGTCTGGGAGGACACATAAGGTGTTCAAGGAAGGCCGGGAGGTCACCGGTATACCCCGTTTTGAATGCCTAACAATAGCCAGAACCGGCAAAAACGTGAATCGTGTATGCAAAGTTTTTAGCTCCAAGCATCGACTGAGCATCTAGCATTGCTGACACCCTATACATCTCCACATTTGCAGTACATGAGAAAGTGACCCAGGATCTTGAAATGCACAAGGTCTGCACTAAGCTTGGGCTGAAATGATTGATGGAAGTACTTTGAGTTTTGCCTTGTCATAAACCGTTGAATTTTATTGAAATGAGCCAGACTTTGTTAACTCTGTCTTAACCCAAGACAAATACTGGGTTGAATTTGTTTGAGTACGACCCAGAATTGAACAGGCAGAACAGCAAGTAGGACCTAAAATTATCCCCACCCCAAGAAAGCGTGAATGAGCAATTATACCTTCAAATTGCTACTCATTGTCTGTTCTGTGATGTTTGAGGTTAAGTGGCGCAGTAGGCTCCCTCTGTCTACCAGCAGACAATGGATTTTCAACACTGCAGGCCCTTTCAGCAAATCTTATTGCCATTTTACATGTTATCTATTTTATGTTCTTGTTCTATTGCGCCAAAGTTATGTTTCTCTCATGAATATATATATATATATATATATATATATATATATATATATATATATATATATATATATATATATATACTACCTTGATCAAAAATTTCCCGGAATAACCACCGTGTGGCGCTCCCATCGTTCCGATTTGAGTTCTGTTTTTTTGTTAAATTGGTACATCTGTTGTTGATATTCCCTTTAAATCTTAGTGTCATAACTTGACATTTGCAAAAGTTACGTAGCCAAGAGTACATCTATCTCTGTGTGTGTTGACGATTTTTTACAATTTCAGAAATGGATTTAAATTTGCAACAACGAACTTGTATTAAATTTTGCGTAAAAAAACGGATTTAGTGGCGCACGGACGTTGGAAATGTTGGAAAAGTGTTTCGGCAACGATTCTCTAAAAAAACGGTCGTTTACCAGTGGCACGAGCGGTTCAGAAGTGGTCGTGAGTCAATCGAAGATGATGAACGCAGTGGCAGACCATCGACATCGAAAGTCGGTGAAAAAATTGATAAAGTAAAAGAAATGTTGGTCAATAACCGCAAATTAACCATCAGAGAAATAGCGGAGGGCTTGAACATTGCCTATGGATCCGCCCAAGACATTGTGGTTAATGATTTGGGTTTCCGTCGTGTAGCAGCAAAGTTGGTGCCGAAAGACCTCAATTTCATGCAAAAAAGAGACCGTGTTGACGTCGCAAAAGACATGATTTGCGAGGCTGAATCCGATCCCACATTCATCAAAAGGATCATTACTGGAGACGAGACGTGGGTTTATGAGTACGACACGCAATCCAGACATCAGGCAAGTGAATGGCATTCACCAAATGAGCCGAGACCAAAAAAACCACGTCGTTTTCAGTCAAAAAAGAAGGCAATGCTGACGGTTTTCATGGATTACAACGGTGTAGTGCATCATGAATTTTTGCCAGAAGGCCAGACAGTAAACAAAGAGTATTATTTGGGGGTTATGAGACGTTTGCGTGAAGCAATTCGCCGAAAGAGACCAGAAATGTGGGCAGAAAACTCGTGGATTTTGCACCATGATAACGCACCGTCGCACAGTGCTATCATTATTCGTAATTTTTTGACGAAAAATGCAACAAATACCATCCAACAGCCACCGAATTCACCTGATTTGGCTCCCTGTGACTTCTTTCTGTTCAATCGAGTTAAAAAACCATTACGGGGAACGCGTTTTAGCAGCCGAGAGGAAGTAATGGAAAAATCGCAGGAAGCACTGATGGACATACCGAAAACCGAATATAAAAAATGTTTCGAGGATTGGATCAAGCGCTGGCATAAGTGTGTTGCAGTCGATGGGGATTACTTTGAAGGGGACAATATAGATTTAGATGAATAAACTTGTATTTTTAATTTTCTGAATAAATTCCGGGAAATTTTTGATCAAGGTAGCATTTCGAGTGTCCTTTCTGTGTGTCTCTATGGTCTAAAAATCTACATCTGTGTTTCTATATGTTTGTGCATTGCTGAAGAGCATTCCATTTCAAAGATAGATATATATAAACACAGTAATCAACCCGAGGGTCGGTTTGGTAGGTGATGGCAGAGTTCACCCAGTACTAAGCCCGACGGCGTGTGAAATTAACTCATCAGGGTATGGGGGCCAGTTCCTTTCCCTGTGCTGGTTATGGTTTCCCAGGAAGACCTGGTGCCCAAAAAATCACATAGCTTGGGTGGAGCTGCAGGTGCCCAGAGTGCCTTGCCCAGGAATTGAACCCAGGACCCTCCGGTCAGTAATCCAATACTCTACCCTGGCTGCCGATCAGTACCCTTTTTATCTACTTTTCCTGCCTCCATAGGATTTCTCCCAACTAACCCCTCTCTTTGCCCAACATTCCAAGTGCTTCCTCATTTGTTTTCTTCTCTGTCCATTTCACCTTCTCCATTCTTCTCCACATCCAGAGGCATTTATTGTTTCATGAATATTAAAATATGGCTCCTCACTTTGAGACTTTAAAATAAAAATTCAAATGTTGAAGTATATTCTTTTCTATGTGATATCTTCTTGGATGTTGCATGGGAAACCATTCAATTATTATACTTAGGTAAGTCATTAGAATGGAAATGGATCTTTTGGCTGATTTTGTTTAAATTTGACTGACTACCACTTAGCATTTCCCTCACATCGTTGTAATCTCCTTACAAGTACGCATCTAAATTGAATTTTACCTCTTCCTGACATTATAAATGACTATAGCCCCAGAAGCTAATCCAATAATTATAATGCTCATAGCAATTACCTAGGTAAAAACTATTAATCTGAATATACTTCTTTATGGCTTGGAAACATGATCACAGTTTCAAGACAATATGTTGTTGCAAGGGGCGTTTCTTATGGTGCTACACAAAGGGCATCGGGGAAAGTCAGAATAATTACACCGAGTCTTACCCAAACAATCGTTTATTATACAACATACAGTTATAATGCACAATTTACAAAGGTATACACAATTTATGGATGGCTAGACCCTCAGTAACCCAACGCGCGTCGGTCGGGAAGGAAGGGAGTATGGCACCGCGGACGCGGTCACGACACGCATGACCTGGGCAGAGCCCTCGTCCAAAGTTGAGTCAGAAATAGGACACGCTGTCGCGACAAGCGCAACATAGCCGAAGCATCGTGCTCTACCGGTCACCGCCAGATAACCAACTGACCTCTTTTCGCCCCGCGATCAGGGCTTTTATACCCAATTTAGGAGCCGGGAGAGGAATACTCTTGAAACATTGTCTTTGATCACGTGGGATTTTTGGAGGAGCCAGGGAAGGAATACCATGCTGCATACTTGCAACATTGTGATTTTGATCGCTTGGCGTATTCGGAGGAGCCAGGAAAGGAGTACCATGTCGCAAACTTGCAACAATGCATATTTGAGGATATTTAATTGAGGTAGTGGAAATGAGTTCATAAACTAATATGGATGGAAAGAAAATCAGCGCTCATACAATAATAACACAGAGGGTAGAGAGATGGTTGTAGGGTGGAATTAGAAGATGGTTGGACCAGCGGATGCAGACAATATTGAGAAGCAATGGAATGTTAAAAATGGTTATAGAAAAGAGGAGAAAATTCTTAAAAGCAAGGTAGAGAGGGTAAATACATTTTAATTTATAGGTAGTAAATAATTATTATTATTAGGTAATCTACTGGTTAAGGTAGGTTTTTGTTGGACAAAGCTCCTAAATAAAATTTTGTGACTGCTAGCAAAACTCAACATTCTACTCTACATCAGGTCCCTCTTCAGATCTGAGTACCTTCTTCCTCCCTTCATTCCGTCCAACATCCCTATCCTGTTCCTTCCCTTTCCTCGTTTGCCTAACATTCTCCCCTCTATCACAGTCTTCAACATCCCGCTGGCAGTCAATACCCCCTTCATCCACTTTTCTTGCCTCCATAGGATTTCTCCCAACAAACCCCTCTCTTCACCCACCATATGAAGTACTTCCCCATTTGTTTTCTTCTCTGTCCATTTCACCTTCTTCATTCTTCTCCACACCAACATTTCAAAAGCCTCCAGTCTACGTCTATCCTCCTGCTTCAATGACCACGTTTCCGCACCGTACATAGCTACGCTCCATATCAAAGAGGTTTTTCTTAACATCCTTAATCAACGTCCATGTCATCAACTCCCTCCTCCTTATGAAAGCCTCTTTACCTAGCGCAATTCTTCTCCTAAGGTCCTTACTACTTTGATTGTGTTGGTCCAAAACACTACCAAGATACGCAAACTGTTCTACCTGCTCTAGTCTTTGCTCTCCTATTTTAATGTTTAGCTTAGCCTTTTTCTTTCTAGAAGATTGCATAACCTTTGTTTTATTAATATCGATTCTCATCGTATACCTGTAATGCATCCTGCACTGAATTTCCAATTCACTCAGCAATGCTTGCAGCCCCTTGGCTGACTGACAAACTAAAGCTTGGTCATCAGCAAACCTAACTGATTTTACGAATTCCCCGCCCACCTTCATTCCTACCTCCAGTTCTTCCCATGCCTCTTTAATCATTTCCTCTGCATACAGGCTGAACAGCAATGGTGATAATGGGCAACCCTGCCTTACACCTCTTCCTAACACTGCCCAACCGGATTCCCGGTTCCTGACTCGCACCTAAGCAGTCTGAGACATGTACAGGTTGTGGATTAGCCTCCTTTCCCTCCAATCTATTCCTAATTTCTGCAATATACTCATTAGCTTTTCCCAATTCACTCTATCGAACGCTTTTTTGAAATCTACGAAAAAGGCAAATACCCCCTGGTTGTGTTCTATATTCCTCTCGATTAATAATCTCATCACTGCAATGGCATCACGCGTACCTTTCCCCTTCCTAAACCCAAACTGATCATCCCCTAAGTAATAATTTGCCCTACTCTCTATCCTTTTGTGTATGATCCTGAGAACAGCTTTAGCGGCATGGGATCCTGTAGTTCTCACAGGACGTGGCCTTTACCTTTTTCGGAATAGGAACTAAAGCTGTTCTCACAAAGTCTTCCGGCCAGATTCCCTCCTCATAAAAACTACGGATCAGCCCATATAGCCTCTTCCTCCAACATTTTCCTAAGCATTTTAAAAGTTCCACGGGAATGTTATCCACCCCCACGGCCTTATTTAGTTTTGTCTCCCTTAATGCCCTTTCTATCTCATTGTTTAATATGCCTGGACCTAAGCTATCTTCCTCTACATCATGTTCCTTTCCAATGTCTAACTTTGTTGGTCTAAGCTCTTTACTGTACAGTTCTTCTTTATATTCCTTCCATCACTCTTGGATCTTTCCTGTGTCAGCTATTACCTTACCCGCCTTATCTCTAACTGTTAGCATAGATCTCCCTTTCTTACTTCCCGATAAAGATTTAACTTTGCGGTACAGCGCACCGATTTCACCCTTCCTCTGCAGACTTTCCATATCCTCACACTGCGTCTTCCACCATGCTTCTTTTACTTTATTCGTTTCCCACCTCAATTTATTGTTTACTTCTTTGTACTTCATTTTGCCTATATCTGTATTTACATTCTCCCATTTTCTCAGCTCATCCATCTTTGTAATCATCTCATCCGTGATCCATGGTTTCCTATTCCTTTTAACGTTAATGGTTCCAATAGTTTCTTTTGTGGCTTTAGAAAACCCTTTCTTGATGCTTTCCAATTTATCTTCGATAAAACTCAGATCTTCACCATCCTCCATCATTTTCTCTACTGCCTGTGTGTACTCCTTCCTTTTTATACCATTTAATGCTCCTATATTCCATTTTCTTACTCGCTGCCCCTGCCTTATCTTTTTGTAATGGACGCTACATTTCATAATAATACAATAACAAATAAATTGTGGTCAGAGTCTGCATCTGCTTCCAGGAAGGTGTGTGAATTTATCACACTGTTCCTAAACCTGTGTCTAACCAGGATATAATCCAGCTGATAACTTTCTGAGTCAGCTTGCATTTTCCATGTATACCTGCGTCTTTTGTGGTGTCTAAACCAAGCATTGGTGATGACTAACCTCCGTCTCCAGCAGAACTCAACTGCTTTCTCCCCGTGGTCATTCCTAAACTGTAGTCCCCAACCTTATCACCATCTCTTCCTTCACCTACCGTTGCATTCTGATCTCCCATCACTATCAAATCTTTCCCTGCAGCAACACATGCGATTATTCCTCTAACTGATCATATATCCTATCAATCTTCTTCCTTATGGTTGCTCGGTGGCATGTACACCTGAATAATAACCAAGTTCGTTGGTTCTGCTTTCATCTCTACTAGTAATAATATATCCGTTACCTGTTCCATGTTGACTATGCTTCTTCATACCTCCTCATTTAATACTAGGGCAATCCCTCATCGGCTCTTGTCCCCACTGCTGTATATTATTCTATAATTATCACTCCAGTAATACCCGCTATTCTTCCATCTCACCTCGCATAGACCTAAGATATCTATATTTCTCCTTTACATCTCTTGCTTAACATTCTCCAATTTCCCTATCCTCTTCATTGTCCTAACATTCCATATTCCTATTCTCACTACTGTGGCCTTCTTCTTCTGCATCTTCTGTTCTGCAGCTGCTGGTTTTCCCTTGCAAGGGTTTTGTGGGATTACGACCATGGAAGCCTTGCCTCCCTGGCTGCTGGGCACGACACACAGCCAATTAGGCCAAGCTTTATAGTTGCCAGGACTCATTTTTTCTGTATTATTCAGCATTTAAACCTTGGGAATGAAAATTGAGGTGGTTTCCTTTGGAGGTTGGCTTTGAGGTGGTTGGCCTTCCTCAATAGTGTATTTAACGTGACACCATCACTTACTGGCCGCCCCACTGGGGTCAGGTGCCACTGCAGCCACCTCACTGAAGAACAGATGCTGCGTGGACTACCATTTATCTGGCTCCTAACCTTTGACCTATCTGGTATGAGTGACCTTACCAGGAGCAATTATTATTACTCCCACCAGCATATCTCTAGGGGTTCTAGTGGTCATTTCAACACACAAGCTCTTCCACCTTGCCAAGGTTGTAATCTGGGGAGGGAAATATGTATATAGTATATATATATATATATATATATATATATATATATATATATATATATATATATATATATATATATATATAGTATATATATATATATATATATATATATATGTATATATATACTCATTCACATTGAATAGATGATAGATAGAGGTGGGGAAGATGAAATCAGGAAAATCACAAGTGTAAAAATATTTCTTAAACTGGGACTAAAATTCCGGATCTTTTCACTTTCTGGGCAGATGATCTTAACCACTTGAGCTATCCAGGAAACGTAATTCAAAATGAGACCTGTGATGCTTTATGCAACCAAGTATCCTGATTCTTTGGCTAAGAGATAGCATTCAGGAGCTGTTACACCTACCAATTGAGAAATAGACAACACACAAGAGGAAAGGATAATAGTTTAGCAATGATATAACATCATGAAGGATTAGAACATTGCGTGTCATGTGTGTATATGTGTGTGGGTGTATTCATATTATTAATTTTTTAATGATTTTTAAATTAACCTTATCAATGTGATAATACATAATTTACATTAAATGAATAGGAACGCACTATTTGAATGTGAATTGTTTTTCAATTATTTGAGAAAATATTTTTAATTTGTTAGCAGTTTTAACATGAATGGGCATATAATCTATATATATTTTTCCACAGATCATGTGAGGTCACCATGACTCTAATGAGAAAGCATCGTGAAATTATTCTAGCAGTCCTAGAGGTTCTTATATATGATCCACTATATGCATGGACTATTAAGCCTAGGTATAAAATTATGGAGGTAGATCTTGAGAGCAGTAATGTATTGATCACATTACCACCAGACAATGCAGATTTAGTTACTGCTTTACCTGAAGAGAATTCCTCATTGCCTATAGCATTGGATTCTCCAGTGCTTCCAGCTGATGTCAGCACATCCAAGATTAGTGCTGCAGACCCCAAGTCTACATGTGATAAAACCAGCAATATATCAACAGAGGCTAGTACCCGAAAAGGTGAGGACTTTTGATCTAGGCCACTCTCCTCTTTATATTATGTTTATTATGCCTCATGAGCTTTAAATTTAGTCTTTGGACTTCAATATAATTCTATTTCCAGACATACCATGATCATTCAAGAGATATTTTCCATGGTATGTTTAGTATTGCATTAATATATTATCATTGTTGTTGTTGTTGTTATTATTATTATTATTATCATTATTATTATTATTATTATTATAATTATTATTGTTATTGTTATTATTATTATTATTATTATTATTATTATTATTATCATTATTATTATTATAATTATTATTATCATTATTATCATTATCATCATTATCATTATCATTATCATTATTATCATTATCATTATTATCATTATCATTATTATTATTATTATTTATTTATTATTCTCCCACATTTTGCTATATATATCAGTAGTTCTGCAGGAATGTTATCCATCCTCACGGCCTTTTTTAGTTTCATCTCCCTTAATGCCCTTTCTATCTCATCATCTAGTATACCTGGACCGAAGCTATCTTACTATACGTCATGTTCCTTTTCAATGTCTAACTTTGTTGGTCTAAGCTCTATACTATACAGTTCTTCTATATATTCCTTTCATCACTCTTGGATCTTTCATGCATCATTTATTATCTTACCCAACTTATCTCTAACTGTTAGAATAGATCTTGCTTTCTTACTTCCCGATAAAGATTTAACTTTGCTATACAGTGTACCAATTTAACCCTTCCTCTGCAAACTTTCAATACCCTTGCACTGCATCTTCTACCATGCTTCTTTTGCTTTATTTGTTGCCCGCCTCAATTTATTATTCAATTCTTTGTACTTCATTTTTCTTATCTCTGTATTTACATTCTCCCATTTTCTCAGCTCATCCATCTTTGTAATCATCTCATCCGTGATCCATGGTTTCCTAGTCCTTTTAGCATTAAAGGTTCCATTAGTTTCTTTTGCGGCTTTAGACAACCCTTTCTTGATACTTTCCAATTTTTCTTCAATAGTACTCAGATCTTCACCATCCTCCATGATTTCCTCTACTGCCTGTTTGTGTTCCTTCCTTTTCAAATCATTTAATGCTTCTACAATCCATTTTCTAAATCGCTGCCCCTGCCTTATATTTTCGCAACGGACGCTACATTTCATAACAACTAAATTGTGGTCAGAGTCTGCATCTGCTGCCAGGAAGCTGTGTGAATTTATCACACTGTTCCTAAACCTGTGTCTAACCGATATAATCCAGCTGATAACTTTCTGAGTCACCTGGCAATTTCCATGTATACCTGCATCTTTTGTGGTGTCTAAACCAAGCAGTGGTGTTGACTAACCTCCGTCTCTAGCAGAACTCAACTGCATTTTCCCCGCGGTCATTCCTCGTGCCTAAACTGTAGTCCCCGACCTTATCACCGTCTCTTCCTTTACCTACCGTTGCATTCCAATCTCCCATCACTATCAAATGTTTCCCTGCAGCAACACATGCGATTATTCCTCTAACTGATCATATATCCTATCGATCTTCTTCCTTATGGTTGCTTGGTGGCATGTACACCTGAATAATAACCAAGTTTGTTGGTTCTGCTTTTATCTCAACTAGTAATGTTCTATGTTGACTATGCTTCTTCCTACCTCTTCATTTAATACTATGGTAATCTCTCGTTGGCTCTTGTCCCCTAAGCTGTATATTATTCTATAATTATCACTCCAGTAATACCTGCTATCCTTCCATCTCACCTCGCATAGACCTAAAATATCTATATATCGCCTTTACATCTCTCGCTTAACATTCTCCAATTTCTCTATCCTCTTCATTGTCCTAACATTCCACGTTCCTATTATCACTACTGTGGCCTTCTTCTTCTGCATCTTTTGTCCTGCTACTGCAGGTTTTCCCTTGCAAGGGTTTCATTGGATAACGACCATGGAAGCCTTGACTTCCCGGCTGCCGGGCAGTTGGGCCAAGCCCTGTAGTTACCAGGACTCAAAATCTCTGTATTGTCCATCATTTAAATCTTGAGAATGTTAATTGAGGTGGTATCCCGTTGCCTTCCACAATAGTGTTTTTAATGTTACAGCATCACTTACTGGCTGCCCCACTGGAGTCAGACACCATTTCAGCCTCCTCAGGGAGGAACAGACGCTGTGTGGGCTACCTTTCATCTGGCTCCTAACCTTTGACCTATCTGGTATGGGTGACCACACCAGGAGCAATTATTTTTACCTCCGTGAGCACAGCTCTAGGGGTCATTGGAATGCACAAGCCCTTTCACCAAATCAAGGTTATAGTCAGGAGAGGTTATTTAACATATTTTTTTTTTAAGGTAATCTACCGGTTAAGGTAGGTTTTCGGATGGACACAACTTCCAAACAAATATTTTATTACTCATAACAAAACACAAAATCCATCATCCTACTCTATATCAGGTCCCTCTTCATCTCTGAGTACTTTCTTCCTCCCTTCATCCCGTCCAACATCCCTATCCTGTTCCTTCCCTTTCCTCTTTTGCCCAACATTCTACCCTCTATCACAGTCTTCAACATCCCACTGTCGGTCAACACCCCCTTCATCCACTTTTCCTGCCTCCATAGGATTGCTCCCAACAAACCCCTCTCTTCGTCCACCATACACAGTACTTCCTCATTTGTTTTCTTCTCTGTCCATTTCACCTTCTCCATTCTTCTCCACACCCACATTTCAAAAGCCTCCAGTCTACGTCTATCCTCCTGCTTCAATGACCACGTTTCCGCGCCGTACATAGCTACGCTCCATATCAAAGTTTTTACGAGTCTTTTCTTAACATCCTTACTCAAAGTTCCCGTCATCAACTCCCTCCTCCTTGTGAAAGCCTCTTTGCCTAGGGCAATTCTTCTCCTTACGTCCCTACTACTTTGACCGTGTTGGTCCAAAACACTACCGAGATACGTAAACTGTTCTACCTGCTGTAGTTTTGGCCCTCCTATTTTAATGTTAATCTTGGCCTTTTTCTTTCTAGAAAATCGCATAACCTTTGTTTTATTAATATTGATTCTCATCCCATACCTGTCGCACTGAATTTCCAATTCACTCAGCAATGCTTGCAGCCCCTTGGCTGACTGACAAACTAAGGCTTTGTCATCAGCAAACCTAACTGATTTTACGAATTCCCCGCCCACTTTCATTCCTACCTCGAGTTCTTCCCATGCCTCTTTGATCATTTCCTCTGCATACAGGTTGAACAGCAACGGTGATAATGGGCAACCCTGCCTTACACCCCTTCCTAACACTGCCCATCCTGACTCCCCGTTTCCCACCCGCACCTGAGCAGTCTGAGACATGTACAGGTTGCGGATTAGCCTCCTTTCCCTCCAATCTATTCCTATTTTCTGCAATATACTCATTAGTTTTTCCCATTTTCACCCTATCGAACGCTTTTTCGAAATCTACGAAACAGGCAAATACCTCCTGGTTGTGTTCTATATTCATCTCGATTAATAATCTCATTACTGCAATGGCATCACGCGTACCTCTCCCCTTCCTAAACCCAAACTGATCATCCCCTAAGTAATCATTTGCCCTACTCTCTATCCTTTTGTTTATGATCCTGAGAACAACTTTAGCTGCGTGGGATATCAAACTAATTGTCCTATAGTCCTCACATGACGTGGCCTTTACCTTTTTCGGAATAGGAACTAAAACTGATCTCACAAAGTCTTCCGGCCAGATTCCCTCCTCATAAATACTACGGATCAGCCCATATAGCCTCTTCCTCCCACATTTTCCTAAGCATTTTAAAAGTTCCACGGGAATGTTATCTACCCCCACGGCCTTATTTAGTTTCATTTCCCTTAATGCCCTTTCTATCTCATTGTCTAGTATGCCTGGACCTAAGCTGTCCTCCTCTACGTCATTTTCTTTTTCAATGTCTAACTTTGTTGGTCTAAGTTCTTTACCATACAGTTCTTCTATATACTCCTTCCATCTCTTTTGGATCTTTCCTGCGTCAACTATTACCTTACCCGGCTTATCTCTAACTGTTAGCATAGCTCTTCCTTTCTTACTTCCCGATAACGATTTAACTTTGCTGTACAGCGCACCGATTTCACCCTTCCTCTGCAGACTTTCCATTTCCTCGCACTGCGTCTTCCACCATGCTTCTTTTGCTTTATTTGTTGCCCGCCTCAATTTATTGTTCAATTCTTTGTACTTCATTTTGCCTAATTCTGTATTCATATTCTTCCATTTTCTCCGCTCATCCAACTTTGTAATCATCTCATCCGTGATCCATGGTTTCCTAGTCCTTTTAACGTTAACGGTTCCAATAGTGTCTTTTGCGGCTTTAGACAACCCCTTCTTGATCATTTCCCATTTTTCTTCGATAGTACTAAGCCCTTTACCATCCTCCATGATTTTCTCTACCGCCTGTTTGTATTCCTTCCTTTTCAACCCATTTAACGCTTCTACATTCCATTTTCTAACTCGCCGCCCCTGCCTTATCTTTTTGAAACGTACGCTACATTTCATAACAACTAAATGGTGGTCTGAGTCCGCATCCGCTCCCGGGAAGCTGTGGGAATTTATCGCACTGTTCCTAAACCTGTGTCTAACCAGGATATAATCTAGCTGATATCTTCCTGAGTCACCTGGCATTTTCCATGTATACCTGCGTCTTTTGTGGTGTCTAAACCAAGTGTTGGTGATGACTAACCCCTGTCTCCTGCAGAACTCAACTGCTTTCTCCCCGCGGTCATTCCTCGTGCCTAAACCGTAGTCCCCCACCTCATCACCATCTCTTCCTTCGCCTACCGTCGCATTCCAATACCCCATCACTATCAAATGTTTCCCTGCATGAACACACGCGATCATGTCCTCTAACTGATCGTATATCCTATCGACCTCTTCTTCTTTATGGTTGCTCGGTGGCATGTATACCTGAATAATAACTAAGTTCGTCGGTTCTGCTTTTATCTCCACTAGTAGTATTCTATCCGTTACCTGCTCTATGTTGACTACGCTTCTTCCTACCTCTTCATTTAATACTATGGCAACCCCTCGTTGGCTCTCGTCCCCGCCGCTGTATATTATTCTATACTCATCACTCCAGTAATCCCCGCTATCTTTCCATCTCACCTCGCATAGACCTAAAATATCTATATTTCCCCTTTACATCTCTTGCTTAACATTCTCCAATTTCCCTGTCCTCATCATTGTCCTAACATTCCACGTTCCTATTCTAACTAATTTGGTTTTCTTCTCCTGCGTCTTCTGTCCTGCTGCTGCTGGTTTTCCCTTGCAAGGGTTTCGTGGGATGACGACCGCGGAAGCCTTGCCTCCCCCGCTGCCGGGTACGACACACGGCCGATTGGGCCGAGCCCCGTGGTTGCCAGGACTCAAATTATCTCTATTGTCCATCATATTTTTCTAGGGAATGATAATTGAGGTGGTTTCCCGTTGCCTTCCTCAATAGTGTTTTTAACGTGACACCATCACTTACTGGTCGCCCCACTATTTAGCTGAAATTCCTCTGTTATGCATCTTATAGTTTTGCTTTCGAAGATCGTTTTGAATGAACATTTATGTTTCTGGTAATTATTCCATGTTACCATTTTGGACATTAGTAAAAGGCTTTTAAGCTTGAAAATTGATGACAAATGTTATCTTTTGAATCACTAAATCCTCAAGAATCTGTTTACATTCGGAAAATATTTGTTATGTTATGCACTTCATGAAGTTTCACTTTATAAATTTTTGCATGATTAATGAGGATTTGTATAAAATAGCGAATGATAAATAATTCCATATATCTTACTAAACTTAATGCAGATACATAATTTTAACAGGCAGTATGATGTTTTAAAATTTATATTTTTTGCTCAAAAAATGAGATTTCTGAGTTCATAATTATTTTCATGCCTTTGTCAGCTGAACAGAATGCTACAGCCATAAGAGCGCTGGAGAGGCTGGAGCAGAAATTACTGGGCACTGAAGATGGGACTCCAGCATCATCCATAGAGGCACAAGTTGAGAAGCTCATTCAAGAGGCACAGGATCCAAAGAACTTGTGTCTCCTCTATCCTGGATGGCAGCCCTACTTGTAATAGGCTAATATGTTGCTGCAGATATAGTCCATCATTAGATTATATCAGTTCTTTGTCGTATATTTGTTTTATTTGTTTACGGTAATGCTTTTGATTATAAAGCTGGGACATGGTTACATCATATCTGCCCATGAGATAGCAGTTTTTGTGGCTAAAACTGAAATTATCACTAACTCTTGTTTAATGACTAGTTTTTGTTTACATTTATTGCAAAAAAGCCTGAGCATATGAGTCAATATGCCTTTAATGCTCTCGACAATATATTATATTGTTTTTTTGTGATCAAGATGCTACATCAAGAGTGTAGCTGATTTTTGTAAGTAGACTGAGCAGTTATAATAGTTCAAGCACACTGCATCCATAATTAAAATCATCTAAACAGATGGAGGTATGCTATAATCCAGTAAAAAAGCACTTTAATTGCCTTTTTTAATTTGTTGGTCAAGAATTAATCTTCATTCTGTTGTTCTGATGTTTATAAACTGTATTCAGCCTGGTATTGTATTTTAGAGTACTACTTTCAGCAATTCTTATAAACCAAACTTTGGCTTTACTTGTGTAGTTTCAATAAATCCAATTGGGTTCTCTATGAGAAATACTGCAATTAGAGTATATCTTCTATCAGATGCCCTAATTTGAATGAATATGGTAGACTTGTCAGCATTGTTTACAAGAATCAAAAGGTGATAAAATCATAGAATTTATGATAGAATGTAACATTCCAATGATTGCCCATGTGCATTTTTAAACATTTATTTTTTATGAAATTTTTGATCTGAAAATTTATTATTGACCTATTTATATTTATGTAAAATATTTGATAACAAAATTCAAATTAGCGTATTAATGCTGAAAATTATTTCCATCATGAAAAAATGTCACTCACTGGAGGGAACAATTGTAATGTGGTAAGAATTTGAAATGATACAAGTCTAATTTTGAGGGTAATACTTTCATTAGACGAAAACCATAATGACTTAGTTAAATTTAAAATTCAATAAGATTTTTATTTGCCAGTTATATAAATGTGAATTCTTTTTCATATTTATTTGGCAAACATTTCTGGATTAAAATGATACGTTTTTGTTTATATTTAGCTTCCTTAGGTCCTAGAAAGGTGGTAAAACATTTAAAAAAATACTTGCTATGGTTCCTGATTAAATCAATATGATATTTTTAGTACTTACTGAGAAACCATTTATATTATACACATTAAAAGATAAGTTATTACAGGAAAATCATGTGAGATCCCACTCCTCAACTCTGGATGCTGATATTGTCAAGTAATTTTGACCCTATATAGACCAAATGGTTTTGATAGGTATGAAATCCCTTTAAGGTCACCAGTGAGTTGACACAACCGGAGGCTTGTGCTACTTAATTGATAAATCCTAGTTAAAAGAGCTGGTTTCTTTTGTCATTTGATTTTTTAATGTTTTTTTGTGTATCGGTCAACAGTGGAGGACTCTTTGGGAACAAATAGGTTATACCACTGCATATGGCAACGGCAACTTAGGGTATTATGTTTTCGCTGGTCTCTACAACGGTCGCCGTTCCGGGCACCTCAAGCTTGGAGTCTTTCTTTTGCCAGAGAATGTGTGCGTGGTGTTCCCAGGACGCCAATGTTCTCTGTGAATTTGAAGCGCGCGAAATCAATTGTAATCACCGGTTTTAATATTTTTCAACCCCAAAAGACCAAAAAAGTAACAAAATCCTCAGTGTCATCCATTGGCGTGTCAAAATCTCTTCGTGGTGATCTCCACACGGTTAATTTAAAATGTTTTTTGCCGCGTTATTTATGGCCTCGTTTGGTAGCAAATCTCTCCCTACTTATCGCCCCTTCTTGTGCCCCCATATCGCCACCTTCCCTCCACGCCCCACACGTAACTGCGGGGGAACCGGAACCGCAAATCCTTCCCCCGAACCCAAGACATTGGGGGTGGTTCCCCCCGCCCAATTGCACGGTATGCTTGTCACACTTTGGACCGGTGAAAACTTTCGATGACTCCATTTAACCCTCCAACTCCCCCATCTCTACCGGTCTTGATAATTTTCCCTCCTCCCCTACCCACCAAGAGCGATATTCTCCACTTTCCTTTGGCATCTGCCCCCTCCAACTTCTCACGCTCCTTTTCACCCATAACCGACTCTGCATCTCCATAGTGTTTAAATAGACGACACGTACCCAAGAAAACCCATTAGCGTTACATTTCCGCTCTCATTTCCCGCACATTTTCCACCCGCCGCCTCACCCGTGATCATTGGAAATAGAAGAGATCGTAATTTTAGCCCGTGGCGGAGGCAACCATTTGTACCAAGGACGGATACTAATTTATCCTGTGGGAACATCGCTTAGGAGGCGCCTGGTGCTCTACGAGCAAAAATCCCCGAAGTCGCAGACAACCCCACCAACTAATGATCCACTTCCGTCCAAATCATCGAACCGTACGCACAGCGGCAGCCAGATAGCTTTTACCTGCATCCAGATCTTTAAATGGAGATGGTTGTGCGGCTGACGGGGCTCGTTCATAACATCATCAATAATAAAGGGGCAGAAGATCACCCCCGCTTTACTAGGTTCCACCTCAAAATTGTCAGGCTTTTGACGTAGTCCTTCAAGAAAGCTGTACCGCGTATGTATTACTAAATCGCAAAACAACCTGTTCAAGGAGAATTCACTCATACATCAGCGAAGTCTGCTAACTCCTTTTGGTTCCTAACAGAAGGGGAACACCTGGATTTTTAATGAATATTTTTCATACGAGCAGTGAATAAGAATATGGCAACTCCGCCGCAAGGCTATCTATTACGGCCTTGTGAAACCCATGGGGAACAAGTGATGGATGGGATCATAGGAAGGCTAGTGCGGCCGGCATCCCTGAGGTGCCGATTAGAGGGGATCCTCGTAAATCACCGTGTCACGGTCCGAAGGAGACTAATCCTCTAGCAGACCGTCCTACGTCCGCTCCTTTCTTACGCAGCGCTGGGATGGTGGGGAATCACGAGCATCACCGCGGGAAAATTCCAGATCGTGGTGAACAGAAAGAACCTCAGAGTGACGATATGGATGACGGGAAATGCAGCATCAGGGCAGATCTCCGGGATCCCGCCACTGGAAGAGGCGCTGCATGCCAAGACTTCCGTCACCATTCTGGGAACTTATCCCACGGAGAAATCCGGGGAATCCCGGACTTCGCGATTAGCCCGTGGGGCAAGAACTCACAACCTTAAGCTGTCCCTGGTATCGAGGCAGAATAGCCTCCCTCCAAGCGTAGGAGACTCCCACGCCGGTTGGAAACTCTCCTAAATGGTACGACTCCGATGGTGGCTTCGCAACAACGCTGGTGCCGATCTCCCTTAGTATGTTATCCACCGATGGTTCTGTCGGTAAATGGATCGTTCTTCCGTTAGAGACTGAAATTCTCCACCTTGGTATTAAATACTACGGTGAGTCTCCTCCCCGTAGATCAATAGTTTATTCCAGTAGCAACATACATAGTTATACAACACTGCTATATGTTGATTGAGGGGGTACCTGCTCACGCTTAAATTCCCCTTTTGTCTTCAATCACCAAAGTTACCCGATATGAGATTTTTAAACAGTTATTTACATAAACTCTCAAGTATCCAAAACATACATAATAATACATTTGAAATTACACACTTAACCATTCACAGAATACACAGAACATTAGAATTTAGGCACTTCAAGTACAATTAGTACATATTTTCACAATAATCAGCATAAGTACAGAAACATACAACATAATATATACAGATAAAAATAATTTGTATCGTGAATGTATGATATATTTTGATTTTTCGCCTAGTTGTAGAGCACGTTAAATAGGAAAATTTACACTGACAGTAAAATGTGTTAGATGTGCCTCCTTACATTGCTTAATTACCACTCACGTGACGAAATCAAATAGGAGTTTACAAATGGTGTTTAAGCAGAATAATACTATTTCGCACAATTTAATTTTCTTCGCCGCCATGTTATGCCATATTTCTAGTCTTATTTTTTCATAACGGATACATTCTTCAATTCTGTGTTTGGCGGTGTCCTCTGTTAAGCAGATATCACATAGGTTAGTTCTCGATTTCCCAATTTTGTGAAGGTAATTTGAAAAATTTCCAAGGCCTGATAGCATTTGGGTACATTTGTGTGAAAGGTTGATTTTTAGTTTTAATCTATCGCAAATAACAGGGAAAATGTCCTTTGTGTACGAGCCTTTGTCACTGTTATCCCAGTCAGATTGCCACTGAATGATGGATTCTTCCCTCAGTCTCTTTTTAGGACGTTTTTCCTTATACATTGATTTTCATCAAGTTCAAGATTGAAGTGTTTAGCCCTTTGTCCAGATTGTAATTTGATTATAGCATTTCTTTCCAGGATCTCTTATTTTAAGGGTGGTAGCCCACAAATTATACACAACGCATCAGTGCTGACCGTAGAGTAGCCCCTACATATTGATAACAGGCAGGGCCTTTGAGCTTCTTTTATTTTACGGTCGATTCTACTTAGGTTGATCTTATGAACCCAAATATCGCAGCCATAGGTGGTGATTGGAATTTTTAATCCTTTGTAGATGGTTATTAAGGAGTCAGTGCCGAACTTAAACCTGCACCATCTCCGAGCTGCCTGGAAAATTTTCTTTATTTTATTGGTGGTGTAGTTAATATGGGCTTGGAAGGATAATTTCTCGTCTAACATAATTCCGAGGTATTTAAACACGTACGCCCTATTTATGTTTTTATTATAAATTTTCACAGTAGGGTTCCTAGCCATCTTGCTTCCGAAGATCATGTATTGGGTTTTAGCAGTCTATATCGTTAAATTGTTTTCAGTGGCCCATTTTTCAATTATATGCATACATTCCGCAATCATGGGTTCCATTTTGTCTCTGATGCTTGCTTTTATAGTCAGGGCCATGTCGTCTGCGAAGGCAATGAGCTGAGTACCTTCTGGGTACTTCAGCGCTGAGTAGTCTTCTGAGTACCTGGTTGGTTATAAGATTCCAGAATAACGGACCAAGAACCGACTTCGTTAGGGTGGTAGAGCGGTGGAGACCCCTGTGGACAGCCTCTTGTTAAAATCTTGCTTGTTTTTGTTGTTTGCGTTGAGTATCTGACCTCTCTATTATTAAAATAGCTGATCAGAAGCTTTATTAGATTAGCTGGGATCCTTAGGGTCTTGAGCTCCTGTATAACTGAAGGCCACCAAACGGAATCGAATGCACCTTTGATGTCGATAAAGTTGACGATGGTATATTTGCTTTGATTGTCGATTAACCGTAAAAGATGGTGAATGGCATCAGATGTGCTTCTCCCTCTCCTAAATCCATATTCGTTAGGGTGGTAGAGCGTGTTGCTGAAAATAGCTTCAATTCTGCCCTTGATAGATAGATTTCAAATGTTTCTCCCAGATCCGGAAGCAGTGTGATTGGCCTGAATGAGGAAGGTTCAGATGGATCCTTTTCCTTAGATTTTAAGATGATATGCAAGGTTCCGATTTTCCATGAGTCTGGGGAATAGGAAAACATGAGACAGTCGTTAAAGATGTTTGTAATGAATTTGGCCAGGTTTCCGGCTAGTGTTTTTAATATGATCCCATGTATCTGGTCATGTCCAGGTGCCTTCTTGGGTTTGATTTGTTGGACCGCTAATAATATTTCGTCCTCGTTGAACGGTTCCATGTCTGGGGTGTCCGGCATGATTAGTGACTCCTCCCTAATAATCGATTGTTCGTAATTGTCAGCAGTATCGTCGGGCAATAAGGTGTTTAATGATATTTTAATTTCTTCCTCCGTAAGAGGGATGCTACCGTCCTCAAGGATAGAAGTTCCAAGTATCGCGGGTAGTTTAACTTTTTCAGCAAATAGTTTGTAGACGAATCCCCAAGCATTGTTGCTAAGATGTCTTGAGCTAAATATTTCTCAAGATTTACGTTTGGATTCTCTGATCTTGAGCTTGTATTCCTTTAACTTGGTTTTATATCTGCAATGAAAGATATTTTTAACCTGAGACTTACACTTTTGGTAGTCTTTGCGAAGTTTTTTTACGACTTTTTTCATGCGTTCTAGTTTAGCGGTCCACCAAGGGGTTGGGTTGGATTATCGAGCTTGGATTATCGCAGGTATTATCGAGCTTGATGTAAATCGGAATGTTTTCCATCATCGTGTCGTTAATGGCAGAGGTTAAGTTAGAAATACGCTCATTGATGTGTTTTGAGTTGGGAATCCGAAGTAAATGTCTATCAATATGAACTAGTTTTTTAGAAGCTATCATTGAATTTTCCCCAATGCACGCTACCAAAGTTGAATCTTCTTTGTGGTGTCGATATCTTCTTGCCATCCTTAATTTTTATCAATAGTAGCCGATGATCACTTGTTATTACATCAGGCCTGACTTTCCACTCATTAATCTTTCTAAGAAGTGGGGCACTTATTAAAGTTAGATCGATATTACATGAGCCGTTTAGACTTTAAGAAGTTTCAGGTTCGCAAGGTTGGTTTAATATAAACAGGTTGGTCGAAGAGATTAGTTCTTCTAGGAGGTTACCCCTAGTGTCAGATGCTGAATTAAACCAAGTTTCACTCTTGGCGTTAGAATCCATAGATATTATCAATTGTTTGGTCTTAAAATGATCTATTATTGAGCGAGTTTGCGAAAGAAAAGGAATAATGTCACGGCTTGGCGGGAAGTAAGCACTGACTTTGTTAAAAGATTCTAAGAGAGATCTCACTTCTGCAACAACGATATACTGATTCGTAAAGTTTGTAATTTCCAGAATATCAAGGTCTTCATTGAACACAATAATAGCCGCATATCCTCTATTTATTGACCTGGTGGGCACAATTCTCGTTTTAAGGCCCTGTCCTGGAATAATCCAATTACTGTTAGGTGTTTTGAACATATATGGTTCTTGAGCAGGGCAAATGTCTAAATGAAGCTGCTCCTTTACTACTCTTAGTTCGTCTGTTGGCGTCTTTGCACCTTGTAGATTGACTTGTGCTAATAAAGGCTATTGCTAGATGCCTCCATAGTCTGTTGTCTCTGTTAAGTTCCGCAGCCTTCTTTGATACACACCGCATTTAATATCTGACGCCTTATGGCTGCAGTCTTCGAGCTTGGCTAATTTACAATTTGCACAGAAGGGTGTTCCTTCATTCTTCTTGCATTCCTTAGTAGTGTACTCCTCAGAGCAATGGGCACACACAGAGTTTGCTGCATTGCAGTTCTTCGAAATGTGACCGAACTTTTGGCATTTAAAGCACTGAGTGATTTTGATGTAATCACTTACTTTATGTCAGTCATAACCGATATAGACCCTTTTTAAGTCGTTCAAGGTTTTCCTAGTTTCACAGTCTACTTCAATCACGCAATTTACTCTTGTACTTTCCCGTTTCCCAAACTTGAAGATTAGCTTAAGGTGGCACGTATCCAATAGGTCGTTTTGTTTCCTGATACACTTCAGTATGTCGTCTTCAGATAGGTTCGAGTTAACGCCAGTAATACATATTCTTGGTTTGTTTTTAACCTCTCTGCGTATCTTTAGGATGTTCTGGTTAACACATTGATATTCTTTCAGTTTCAATTCCAAATCATGGTTTTCTGACTCCAGTCTAACTCCCTTGGCCTTGATTTTCGTTAGTTTGGTGACTTTTATGCCGGTTTTACTCGGGTCTATTAATTTCATAATTCCTTTCTTCGTATCTTCACTAGTTTCGATGCCCTTGTTGTCATCATAGGGGTAAATCATCACTGCCGTCCAACGTTCTGTGGTGATTTTCTAACCACCTGGGAGCAGGACTTTGTTCGTGTTGTCCTTCCTCTGAATGGCAGCAATATCAGCAAACGACGGAGTGATGCATGGTTTGCTGCAGCTTGTCAACTCTTCCCGGGCAATTTCCCTTATCATCTTGGCATTGCAACTTTGCCCTACGTTAGCTTCTAGTTTCCCGGTCGTTCTTTGGTATCTGGACATTAAATTACGGAATAAGTCGTCAAGTTTTTTAAGTTCGTCAAAGATTTCGCCCTTTCTGGACGAGGAAATCCTCTAATTAATAATAATTCGTCGCGCGGGGTCGCTGGCGGCACTGAATTGGATATCAAGTGACGGAAGTTCTGTTTCCCCAAGTTTAGGTTGGACGAGTGAAAATGGAATGTTTTCCGAAACCATATTGGATGTTTAATGAATATTAAGATTTCATGCGTTGTTTATTGCCTGGGTTCGCATAGAAAGCTGAGGTCACTTTTGAATTAGAGAGGCACTTAAATGAACCCTTCACTCGCTAAAGCACACGCAAAACATCGCACTGGAAAATAATACCTAAACCATCGCACGCAAAAAGGTCGGCACTTACAAAATTTAAGACAAAGCAAACAGTAAGTTCAAGAAATATTGAGCAATTTTTTTATCTGGTTGATGCAGGCGTTGATAATGTGTGGACACTTAGAGACTCACTCTGATGGATGTGGTGTGCGGATGGACCACCAACTCCGCTGCAATCCTCAGTGCGAGTGTGTCAGTAGGGCGCTAAACCGGCTTGGGCCGATTCTTCATTCGCCGGTTCGGAGTATGGACACAAAGAGAAGACTGTGCCAAGCGTGAGAGCTGCCAGTAATTCCTTAGGCATTGCCATACGTCTAGAGGGCCAAAGACGAATACTACTCGATTCGAGGCAGTGCAGAATGTCGCACTGTGGTTCACATTGGTACACAGTCGTCACTACCTCGTTTCACATGCACCGTGACGGGAACTTCGAAACGCTGAAATTCTCCCGAAGACAGATATTAATGAATAAAAAAATTTTCAAAATTCCATAACAAAGTCCAATATCCCCCTAATTTTTGCATCCAGGAGAAAAAATTAGGTGTATCGAATGAATGAAATCGTATTTATTTGAAAAAATAGTAAAAAAATGTCAATTTTTTTAAATCTCGTTCAATACCCCTTCTGGTTTAAGACGAAAAATATATAGTAGGCACATGTAATAGATCCAACTTAAAGCTATTTTATCGAAAAATTGTCAAAATTCTGAATATATAAAAGTCCCAAATCCCCCTTGTACATCCATACGAAAAAGTTTGGTGATGTTAATGGATTAGATTCATATCCAATTGGTCGCAAAAATGTGGAAATTCCATTTGAATGCTCAATACCCTAATTTATTTATCCAGGCAAATAATTAAGGTACATTGAAAGGATTAAAGGCATGGTCAAATGATAGAAAATTTGTCAAAATTCCATATAGAATATACCTTCCATGTGAGTCCAAGCGAAAAGTTAAGATGCATAATATAGATAAAAGTCATTTGAAGATTACAGAAAAATAGTAAATATCTATGAAAGCCCTCCTCCTTATACTTCCAGGAGAAAAATAGATGAATGAGATGGAATTAAGTTATATGCAAATGATATAAAATTGGCCAAATTTCCATTAAACGTCCAATATACATCTGTTAATCATCCAAGCCAAAATATTAAGTGCAAAAAATGGATTAAGGTCATATCAAATCAAAGAAAAATTGTCAAAATTCCTTAAAATAGGACTACACCCCTAATTATTCAACCAAACGAAAAGCAGGTGTATAAAATTGATGAACACATTTAGCAAATCATGGAAAATCAACCAAAACTGAATCAAAACATCCAATCCCCTTAATACATTCCGGTGAAAAATATTGCATTTAATGAAATCAAATCATTAACAAATGATAAAAACTTGTCACAAACACATCAAAGCGTCTGGAATGGTATGCAATGAGATAGTGTATGAAATGCGTTGTTTATTATCATTTCAACATTATCAAAAAATCACCAAAATTTTATAAAAACGTCCAAAACCCCCTTACCACACACAGGATACAAACTTAGGTGTAAGCAATGAATTAAGGTCACATAAAAATGACCAAAGATTGCCAAGAAACATGTAAACCACCAATGAGGGTAGAACAGCATACAGTCTCGCCAGGCTGCTCCCATTCTCCTATTCCCTTCCTCAGTTTGATAAAATGGAATGGGAGAATAATCCCAAAATGCCCCATCTATCATCCCCTTCACCCCAGGAAAGGAAAGTAGGAGAAAATCTAACAGTTTTTCCTAACCTATTTCCGCTTCCCCAGAAAAGAAATCAGTAGAATCTCCCGGACTGCTCCTATATTCTTCCTCTCATCTCCTCAGCTGGAGTGAGAAGAAAACAGCAAAGGAATGGGAAGGTCTTCCAAGACCTCCCGCTTTTGTCTCCTCTTCCTATCCAGGAGGGTAGAGCTGGTCATCGTTTAACCAGACTGCGCATTTATTCTCCTCCCCTTTCCTTCGGTCGTGAGAGACGAAGACAACCCATCTCTTCCTCCACTCTTCCCTCCAGGAGAATGGAGAAGAGAACAATCTCCCCGGACTGCCCGTCTCTCCCTCTTCATTTAATACTATGGCATTCCCTCGTTGGCTCTCGTCCCCACCGCTGCATATTATTCTATACTTATCACTCCAGTAATCCCCGCTATCCTTGCATCTCACCTCGCATAGACCTAAAATGTCTATATTTACCCTTCCAATCTCTCTCTTAATATTCTCCAATTTCCCTGTCCTCATCATTGCCCTAACATTCCACGTTCCTATTCTAACTAATGTGGTCTTCTTTTCCTGCGTCTTCTGTCCTGCTGCTGCTGGTTTTCCCTTGCAAGGGTTTCGTGGGATGACGACCGCGGAAGCCTTGCCTCCCCCGCTGCCGGGCACGGCACACGGCCGATTGGGCCGAGCCCCGTAGTTACCAGGACTCAAAATCACTGTATAGTCCATCGTGTTAATCTAGGGAATGATAATTGAGGTGGTTTCCCGTTGCCTTCCTCAATAGTGTTTTTAACGTGACACCATCACTTACTGGCCGCCCCACTGGGGTCAGACGCCATTGCAGCCGCTTCACTGAGGAACAGACGCTGCGTAGACTACCTTTCGTCAGGCCCTTAACCTTCGACCTATCTGGCATGGGTGACCCTACCAGGAGCAATAATTATAACTCCCGCCAGCACAGCTCTAGGGGCCATAGGAACGCTCAAGCCCTTCCGCCACGTCAAGGTTTCAGTCCGGGGTGGGTCACAATTTATTATTATCTTTAAAATAAAATCATAAACATACATCAATATGATAAGATTTTTTGACAAATTTGTACATGTTCAGAAATAAAACTTAATACATGTGTATAGGTTTCACAATTCACACATCAATATGTTAAGATTATTGACAAGTCTGTGCATGTTCCGAAAAATAGTGAATGCATGCCTGTATATATAGGTTTCACAATTTATCATCTCTAAAAGCATCAAATACATTTAGGTTGTTCTGTTAAGATGAGATAGGAAAAGTTGTTCCTGAAACACGCCATTTTGCATTTTCTAGAGAGTTACTTATCGTTCAAGTGACCATCTTCACTTAATGTTATCAAAAATCATTATATTTACATATTGAACAAATTTTATTTATTTTACACCAATTAGCTAGTTTGTGAGCATTTTTCCTAGCGCAATTTAAATTACTCTACATGTGAGCGTCAATTAAACAGTGCTCGTTATTAGACAATTTCTTCAAGGACGGACAGCATAAATTTCAAGATTACCAATGCAAATACCCACGGGGAGTAACTTGCTCAGGAAAGCGGCCTTTTCCGCACCCTTTGTGAAGATGAAATTGAAATTCTGGGTATATTGCCATAAAATTGCTAATTGCGTATACTCAACATCGCCGCTGTAGGTGCGCAAACCGTAATAATTATTCCTCAACCACGAAGCCTCTTTCACATCGCATGATCACCGATTTTGGCTGCTTGAAGCGTTTTCACGACTTTGGTTTTTCTCCTGCTGACGATAGCAAATACATTTTTTTATTAACGTCGCTGGGTTTAACACCTTATTTAGAATGAAAACTATTATTATGACTGAAAATAGTGAGCAGCGCCCCTATAGGCTGAGGAATAATTATCACGGTAGTAGATATAGAATGCGGGTCCTGCGTAAGCCACCATTATGAAAAAGTCCGCCATATTGGAATTTGACAGTGGAATATCGAAAACAGTGTCGCCAACTGGTGTTAAAAAGGTGAACTAATGCCATTTGAAAATTGAACAGGTGTTGCGGCCATGTTGGATTTTCCAAATGGTAATTTGAGTACCAAATTTACCAAAGGTAATGTGAGTAGACGTTTAGCTTTCTGATTACTGAACGTGAACGCATAGCGTTATTCAATTGCTTTTCAAAAGAAGCGCGGGAAGTGGGTCACAACCTGGTGTTAAAAAGGTGAACTAAGAGTTATTCAATTGTTTTTCAAAATAAGCGCGGGAAGTGTGTCGCTACCTGGTGTAAAAAGATAGGTAATGTGAGTAGACGTTTAGCTTTCTGATTACTGAACGTGAACGCATAGCGTTATTCAATTGCTTTTCAAAAGAAGCGCGGGAAGTGGGTCACAACCTGGTGTTAAAAAGGTGAACTAAGCGTTATTCAATTGTTTTTTTGCGTTATTCGATTTTGAACAGTTGAAAGTGGCAAAGCTCGAAAGAGTATCGCTGTCTCTGATGTTAAAAAGGTGAAAAAAGCGTTATTGAATTAGTTTTCAAGACGGTTTTGAACAGTGGCGAAATGGTGTCGCTACTTAATGTTAAAAAGGTGAACTAAGGCCAGTTGAAAAAGGTGTTGCGTGGCAACAGTTGAGAGTTGTCTAGCGCTGAGCGGTATGCGCGGCGGAGTCAGATCGGGTCGGATCGGATCGATGTGCTATACTGACAGCAGATGCCTATGCCGAGCACGCCATCTTGGTTTTTATAACCCGTAACAAAACAATAAAAAGTCATTTCAATATCAATGTTTATTTATATCGTTATACATAAGGTCTGACAGTCGAGAGAAAATCGTTAAGAAGTGTATTACGTGAACAGTCTCTATGGACTTTGTTGATGATTTTCATTTCTTCCAAAATTTGCGAGCGGCAATCAGGCTGAACAAGGTAATCTACCCGATAGCCTCTGTAGCTAACGAATTCGCTACAATTTGGGATGTTCGAAACTTCAGGCCCACTGCGGTGACAAGAATGTTGAATGAAAATGCACTGGACACAGGGACACAAAAGGTCACCACCTACATCCATTCTCTCTTTCTCTACGAACAGCTTTCTAGTCCAAAAGTTTCAAGGCCCGATTTCGCGGGAATAAATAATCGAAATAATAGAGTGGAAGCTGCTGCATTTCAAGAGAACGTCCACAATACAATACTGAACGTCAAACTCCGTCCTCGACTAAAGTGCTACACGTCTTTATGTCAATCCACTCCGCGAACCGGATGTCACCCCACTCCGCGAAGACGAGAATAGTACCGTATGTGACCCCACTCCGCGTCTTTTCACTCCAGGATGTTGTCATGTCACTCCACTCCGCGAACCGGATGTCATCCCACTCCGCGTACCGGATATCACCTCACTCCCCGAAGACGAGAATAGTACTTATTGTGACCCCACTTCGCGTCTTTTCGCTCCCGGATGTTGCTATAAAACTATCCCTGTTACACGCCCCATCGCTCTCTCGCCGTCATACTTTCCAATGGTTTCAACAGACTGTACTCCTATGTGCGATACATAGTATAAAAGATTCACGGTACATTTCTGAGAAAAATAGATAGAAAACCATACTGTAGAGTTGTGCTCGCCTGCTCCAATTAATACACTAGGTTAATAATACCCTTCCTTGGAGTATGTCGCGGACACGAGATTGTGAGAAATAGTGGGCTCTATCCGGAAATTCCTGTGTGCGACCTGTGTCACGGTGGAGTCCTTACGGCTTGGAGACCAGCTCACAACTGTAGTACGCGTTCACGTATTATTCCAGAAAAGCAGGTGTATGCCGTATTCAGCACACTACCTAATTGCGAACTCAATTCAGGTGAAAATGACAAATCTGAAGATACTCAGTCACTCTACTTTGAGACGGGAGACTGAAGATGACAAATCAACAGGATATGTGGGGAGAGAACAATAGCAGAAGAAGTGGAGATGATAATTCGAGCCAGAATAGTGGAGCATGGGTGTAGTTTAAAATGAAAAAATTGTAAAACATATTGTATAGTGGTGTATGGGTGTAAAGTTTTTCAAAAAAAAATTGTTTAACAAATTGTTCTGTTTTATTGCTTTAAAGGGTAAGAGTGCAATTTATTATTAAAAATTAATGAGTAAGATACAATTTAAAATAAACATATTTTCTTTTTCTTCAGCTTCTAAATTTAACAATATTCTGCTCTCAGAAAAATGAGAACTAATCCCTCTTTTCAATCTAAAATAGTTTTTCACTGCGCCCGCGTATTTATCCGTCAGATCACATGCTAATGAGAACATCCAAATGGCTTAAGAAACTTTAAAGACGGTATATTTAATAGATTTTATATTTCGAACACATCGTGATTTAAAGCTTCAGAGAGGAATCTACCTTTTTCAGTGCCTTTTACAAAGAGAAACTTATAAGGTGAGGTTTTTTCTTTGAGAATTCGATACAGTTCATTGTATGGTATTTCCCCCACATCAGAGGGTATTACGTTGTGATGCTCTCGCACCCACCACGTATTTTCAGTCTTCAACTTAACCAAGAGGTGGTTGGAACTGACACAGCCACGACTCATGTCGGTCATGTTCGAAATCCTTGATGGCCAGGTCTGTAACTATGAATTCATTAAACCTATCAGTCTTGCGGACTAGAGCTTGAAAGCCCAATATCAATGCATCGATCACGAATGCACTAAGTGGTAAACACGGGGTGCATTTTTACTCCACTGGGAATCTCACTCTCAAGACATTGCATTGCTCGTCACAAAAAGTGATGTAAACCTTTTCGATACCCGAAACCCTCAACGCCTGAGAAATATATACGAAATGGCTGATTACCAAATTATTTCATTGAATGACTACGTCAAGAGCCGAGTTAATCTGCTCGAAAGAATTTACGAATGAATTCCAATCTTCAGATTTTAGAGCAACGCGGGTGTTCTTGCTCTCCAAATTTACGTGAGGTTTTCCGAAATATTTCACAAATTGGACCGATAATTCCAGGTACGGAGGAATCACTGAGGTTTCAAAAAAGTCTGTAACGGAGACTGCAGAGTTTTTAGACCGGTCTACTGTCCCAAGTCGAGTCTTGTAGTTTAGCCCGAGCGCACGGTGGAGCCGACTCCGTCGAAAACCCTATGTCAACACGTCTGTTCTTGGATAGATTTAGGGATGATCGGAGCAAAGACAGGGAACTCACACGGTCGGAGGTTTAAGAAGACCTCCTCCTCTTGATCGCCTGCTGTTGCATTCTCAACTGATGCTCTTAAGACTACCCCATGCTATAAAGCATACCAACCCACAGACCAACTGAAGACGTTGATGAAAAAAAAGAGCTGATGCTATGCTAGAGCTTTGATACTACCTTCTTCTTACGCCTCAAACGTATAAATAGAATCACTGCTGTTTTACAAAGGTCCTAATTGCAGTAGTTTTCAGTCTGTCCTACTTTTCCCGGTCTAGTCCCAGGAATTTACTCGAAAAGGATACTTCCGAGTTCGGCGTATCCGTCTCTGTACACCGAACGGTGCATACAATTGTGGCCGTACCAATGAACTTCGTTGTCCAGGATAAGGTTAAATATATATAAGATGAGGATCTCCTCTTGTTCTCCATATGAAACTGCCGCATAATTAACTGATGCTAATTTGACTCCCAACGTGATTATATAGTGGAGCTGTTCTCCACTAGAGTACAACACTTCGGCGATGCTGAATGACATTTTCTTCTTTCACGCCCGCGTCGTCCAAACTCTCGTCGAAAAATCTTAGCAGTGATGAGGTCATTGAGTTAGGGTGATGAAATAAATACGTGAATTTGGAAATATTTTGTTCAGTGATGGATCTAAAAAGCGAATACAGACAGCAAAATTCCCCTCAATCATCTGATTGGTAATTTTGCAGACGAAAGGAATATTCTATGACTGAAGGGTTTCAAAAAATTAATAATATCCGCGACTGATGGAGGAAAAGCATTGGAATCGAAACACTCCGCACGTTTTCTGTTGAACACGCTTACCGCGACCCAATGGATCCCCGGTTTGAGTGAAGGATCCAAATTCACTATATAAATGCCACACTTTGGACGGACGGTTAGTAAATCCGATGAGAAAAAACCTCTAAACATGCGTTTCGTTCTAAGATCTCCGAATAAAACGTCTTCAATAACATCTGTTTGCATGATGAATGACTACTCAACTTATCTTAGGATGGCAAGCCTATTTTTAATAATCCTGTATTGCGCATTATATTCAGCATAGCTGATGAGAGTGATGGAATATGGAAGATTCACTGCAAAGCTTCAAATCTCACAATACCGTAAACCGGTTTGAACACCTGACTTTCCTCACCACTTCTATCCGGAGTGAGATCCCACGCATATTATATAACCGTGTGATATTGTATATCCGTGTTTGAACATGTCCATAATTATCTAATTACCCCAATCACTATGGCTCGTACATAAGACTGAATAGAGTTGAAGAAAAGCGCAAGTAGCAAAACTTTCCTTTCGCTGTGGAATTTCGTTTTTACACTACTTCACAGTATGGAAGTCCGTTACCGTATAAGTTGAATCAATTCATTAAATAATGTCTGAGAATAAATGGGTTATTCGCTTTTCCCCGTAAATGCATCACAATCTACCATTACCACTAATAGGCTAGACGGAATTTGACCGACTATTAAGTTCTCATTTTTGATTGAATCAATATTACCGGAATAGGTGAAAGTCTTAACTTCCGTTCTCTTAAATGGATATATAGTATGGCTGGTTGTCTTTTTAATAGATCTTCATGAGGTAATAAATCTGAGGGATTAATGTCATGATGCGGGACGAAGAGCGTAGCGTATAAAATCTTAAGAATTGAAGAGGTTTCACTTTCCTTGATGTAAAACTCCGAATCTGCCATCGTCAGATTGATCTTAACAGTCACACCATTTAGAAGTTTTCTTGGAGTATTGAATATGTCAACGTGTAATGTTCCCTCCAATTCTACAACATTGCTATTTGCGAACAATGCTTTTCTTTTCTGGAATCCTTTGTTTTCAGGGGTCTGAAGGTCTACATCTTTACTAGTATCCAAAGCTTATCCATCACACTCGAGGTGAGTGCGTAAAGCATCACATGAACTTCTTTAGCTTTCCGCCTACTTGTTTTCCGGACTTTTTTTTTCTTTTCGTTCTAAGACGACCGATTCTAGCTCCCTTTGGAGATGGTAAACCTGCTCCAGCAATCCTTCTCATTTTATCCTCTGCTTTTCTTTTCAAATTATCAACCCTCTCTAAGGAGCGCGTAGGCAAAGCTTCCTTTATTGATCTTCCTTCGCATTTATCTGCAAGAGTTTTTATACCCGTATCTCTAACTTCTCTACCTACGGCTTTTATTCCTTGCGTAGCCAAAGGTTTTACGAATTTCCATATGCCTCTGAAAAATTCCCTTGACCTCTACCTCGCTGTTTAAAATAACTCGCCTTATACACTTGATCACCGCCTCCAACTTGACTAAAATATCGGCGGTAACGATCTATATACTTCGACATCCCGTTAACGAATGAATCATGTATATGTTAACGGTCAAAGTAGTAAGGACGTAAGGAGAAGAATTGCGCTAGGCAAAGAGGCTTTCACAAGGAGGGAGTTGATGACGGGGACATTGAGTAAGGATGTTAAGAAAAGACTCGTAATAACTTTAATTTGGAGCGTAGCTATGTACGGTGCGGAAACGTGGTCATTGAAGCAGGAGGATAAACGTAGACTGCTTTTGGCTAGGGGATAGAGGCTATTGAAATGTGGGTGTGGAGAAGAATGGAGAAGGTGAAATGGACAGAGAAGAAAACAAACGAGGAAGTACTTGGTGTGGTGGGCGAAGAGTAAGGATTGTTGGGAGTAATCCTATGGAGGCAGGAAGAGTGGCTGAAGGGGGTATTGACCGGCAGCGGGATGTTGAAGACTGTAATAGGGGGGAATGTTAGGCAAACGAGGAAAGGGAAGAAACAGGATAGGGATGTTGGACACGATGAAGGAGGGAAGAAAGTACTCAGATCTGAAGAGGGACCTGATGTAGAGAAGGATGTTGTGTTTTCCTAGGGGCCCAAAATTATTTAATTAGTAATTATGTCCATCCAAAAACCTACCATAAACCGGTAGATTACCTAATAATAATAATTTCATTAAGATCTCCTAATAAAATGCAATACGACAGACGATGGCTTTATACTATCCGTAAATGGATAAAGGTTACCCATCTTATTTATCAATTTAACTTCCATTGTGAAAGTCGTTTTCTTCGAGTGACATATACGATGAATGGAAATTTGATGATTTCCTTTCTCACTCACAACGACCCGTAAACATTTTGCCGTCGTATCCCCGAGGAATTGTGGCGATATCACGTCTAGGTACACAAACACTTCACTCGTCAAACGCCCTGGTTCATCGGCTTCAACAGACTCCTCCGACAATTTTCGTTTTCGAGTTGGCCTTCTCATGTTGTTTGAAGCGGACATTTCTGTAAATGCCCTCATGAATTGTACGTCAAATTCCTCCTTACCGTACTCGTCCGTATATTGTCTCATCGTAGACAGTAGTTCACTTAGCGTGTATTTTTTTAATGATACCGGTATATCATCAAACCCTACGATATCTATGTATGAGTAGGGACATTCTAATAAGGGGCATTTAACGAAAGGTTTACTCTCGAATGTGATAGAACGTTTATTTTGAAACCACAGGTGTGGCGGAAAGATGAATTCCCACCCTCTATTGCACATTATTGCATCATGAAGTTCATTAAACAATTGCCTCAAATGATACGTTTTAGCTTCCAAATGAATGACTACATCCTCTAAAACTTGAACCTCGACGACTGGACATTCTGGCTTTGAGGGAACAGGTAGAGGATCTGTGCACGGTGCGGAGGGAGCTGAATCAGTCTCTATCTCAGTTACTACTTCAGGTTTTCCCCCGGATGGAGGATCTATTGGTATTTTAAGCTTCGGAAAATAAATTTCAGGGAGGCCTGCCTTCTAGTCATCTCCCGCAGATATACGTTGAGGCACACTTGTTCGAAGGTGTGCAATGATATTAGTGGGAAAAAACTTTCCAGAGCTATCCCTTAACTAAGTTACGAAAAAGTCACTCATTTTAACCTTCGTAACTCTGAGGCTGAGACCCAGGTTTTGAAATCATTACCATACCCCTTCCATTTAACTAAATATTCGAGCTTTCTGGCTTTTCCTATGCGTTTTAAAATATTCTCAATATGAAATTGTGTTTTCACCACAGCCGAAGTTTTAACGAGCTCTTCTCCGTAAAACGAGCCTTCAATGCGTTCTCCGTTGAGATCCTGTAAACGGTATGTGGGAATTGGCGTATTATCTACTTTTCAAATTCTAAAAACATCTATGGTAATATTTTGCGTGTATCCGTTTGCGAAAGGAAATCTTTCCTTTGATATTCGAACGGAATGTCCAATGAAAAACTTGTTTTATAAAAAAATATTTCGAGGTTAAACGACACGCGAGCATGAAGGCGTTTCTTTCACTTATTTCTTATGGAGTCACACCCTTGCTGGAATGTATACGGTCGTTTTATCCTTGCAACAATTGTGGTAGGCTTGCATAATTCAAGGTATTAAATTGTGTGAAAAATTTATACATACGTCCCTTAAGGGTGCGATTGAAACGTTCTACTGCAGCGGCATTTACGTAGAGATTATTGGTGGTAAAAAACTTAATCCCATGATAACAAAGGAAGCGTTAAAACTTTTCTTTTGAAAATTCAGTGATCTTATCGCTTTGAATTTTCAAAGGTTTCCTTTGCTTAAAATTACTCGAAATGCGTTGATAACGTTCTTGGCGGACTTGTTCTTGAGTGGAACAGCCAATGCATATTTGGAAAACACGTCAATGACGGTGAGGAGATGAGAATACCCCTCATTGTACATTTTTAACTTTCGCATGTCGTTAAGATCACATTGCCAGGTTTCATCTATATATGTAGGAGTAAAGCTATTACTAGGAAATTTATTCCGCGTAGGCCTATGTAACATTTACGTTTCCTGAACTTGCAGCCATTCGCTGACGGGCCTTATGCTGATTTTCTTTTCGACTCCCTTCCATAGTTGGTCGACAGTAGAAAAGGTATAGGGATTCCCCGGGTTAAAATATGTAGAACTTAATTTAGAGTTTTCCACTCAACGTACCCTGCAGGTCTTACGTTCCTTAAGCGATCTTTGAGAGCTTGAGTTGGTTTGATTGGCGTTGTTTTTTTCTGCTTGATCTGGCGGGAGATGCTGTCTCGCTTGCCTTGATTTCTTCTGCGAAGTCTTCCAAGACTAACTCCATGTTTTCTACCCTTCGTTTTGGAGCTGTTGACCATGATTTCTCAATATTTCGTCCTTTGCTCAAAAAGGCTCTACCATCTGTTTTTAACTTATTCCCCTCTCTCTTCCTTTCTTCTTCTCATTCCAGCTGGTACGATACTGGAATGGGCTCGATCACGTCATTAACGGTATTTAAATATGCATCTTATAACCTACGGTAGTGATACCATTTGTTAGAATCACTCATTTTTTAGTTAGAAAACGTTCTTCATTTTCTCTTCTAAACTGCCAACGTCTCGCATCATTCTTTCCTTTTTCAAGGTCTGAGGATCGATTCGTAACTTTCGTTTGAGGGTCATCTTATCAGGCTACCGAGCCAACCGCTCAAAAGAGATCCTAAAGTACCGGTAGAAACCCTCCCTTTTGCTTCAATATTTTACGTTTTTTCTTTATTGATACTTTGGGACAACTCAAAGTTCTCAGCGTATTTTTACAGCGATAAAACTTGCTCTTCACAGAAGGGCAAATTTAATGGTTCCCGTTCAAAGTATTAAGACAACACTTTCCAATTGCGTTTATTCCATCCGCGCTTGCAGATTTAATGATCGATCTTCGCACTTTTGGACCTGCAGTCTTTAACAACCCGATGAGAAGCCTGTTGCGTTTCAATTTTCTCATAGTTTCCTGTATCTGATGGTGTGAAATCCAACGTTTCCCCTGGAATTATGTTAGTTCTAAATCTTAATCTGTCGTCCGTCTCTTGCGATTAGTCGAAAACGAAATGAGTGAAAGGCTTTGATGTCACCTCCTTATAAACCCTCAGAGGTTCACCAGAATTTCCTGAGCAGACCTGTGTCGCTAGGTATCGGAACTGTGATCGATCTCGAGGATTTCTGAAAACTCATATATTATAAACTTATATATTTTAAGTTTAGGGAAATGTTTCCAGATCGAGGGCTCTGGTAGAGAATGTTTCGTGTTATAAGTATTACGGAGATGTTAGAATGGTGCGATCCTTGCGTGAATAGCTCACTGACATCTTTGTTATAATAGTCATGCATTAAATCATCTATCACATAGCGAGTGGGTATCTTGCGTGGAATTTCGCAAGTTGAAACCTAATATTGAAACTACTCCTTCCAGTTCCGCATTCGGTCTACTATTTGGACTGCAACACCACAGGACTATTAACTTTCCCATCGATTAAATCGTTTATATTCTGTAGGAATCTTAAAAATAAAGTCGTGTTTCCGCAACAGGAGGGTCCAGAACAAATGCAAGTGAATGGGTGTTTCCACATCAATGGGGCAGGCATAATTAAATATGTAGCCAACTTTCAGCTGAGTTTATACGTATCTTACATATTATCCTGCCTGGAAGTTCCTCCTTTTAATTCATCTGCTACATTCGATAGAATGGATGCATTCGAGCAATGAATTCCGAAGAGCGATAGACTCATCGGACCAGCTCTTAATAAAGTGTTATTGGATTCACTGTATTCATAATAATTTTCCCCTTTGACAAAGTTTGTGTATCTGTAAGCTGCATTAATATTCGCGGGAATGGGAGGAAACTTGGTACTTGGATATTTATGTTCCTTCGGCTCGAACCTGCATTCATCCATCTCAACAACGAAAACGTCACCGTAAAAAATGTAAGTTCTATTACGTGTTTATTGCTGACTGAATAATTGCATTGCGAGGGAGACGAACTTCCTTGATCCTCTTAGGATATCCTCGGATGGGTGCCAAACTTCAATAATTGATCATATATATTCGATTCCCTATAAAAATTGCGATTTCTCCAGGTCTGCGATAAATCGCATCATTTGTTTTCAAGTTCCATGGGGAGAAAGGGATCCAATCCGTGATAAGCCTCGATTTTAATGATGACGTACTGCTATTCTTTAAATCGATCATCCGAAATAATTTCCCGCTAAATAAAAAAAACCAGCTCAACAATGAGAAAATTAATAAAATATTTTTTGTTGCACGGAGAAATCAAGTGCTTTTTCTGCGGGTCCCCTACTTCTTCCTCTTCCTCTTCCCCTTTATTCTCTCTATTTTTCTGTGAAGATTTCTCAGGTATACCATATTAGCATTGTAAGGCGAGAATATAATCTTCTGGCAACGCAAATTGACCATCGTGTGAGTAAAGTGAAAACATGACAGCTCGACTATCTCTTGAATGTGATATGCCGAGAGTATGTCCAATCTCGTGAAGTATATCCCTGAATAAATTCGATAATTTATGTGAGTGGTTCTCATCTTAACTCAAATACCAATCTTCCTTTATATCGATATGAATCTCTAAGGGATGATTTTCAGGAGCTGGGAACTCTGCATGAGCTAGGACCTCTCCCGGTCCACCTAGAGGAGAAGGACATACACCAGATATAGCATAATACCTATGCTTGTCCCGAGTATTAATCATTATTATATCCGGATTATTAATATCCTGTCTGAATACTAAATTAGTGTGCTCGCTCCACGCATTTAAGGCTGCTTCGACCAACTGCACATGTACATCACTCGCCATTGGATAGTGTCAGGCAATTTGCTGTTCATCCCACTGGTGGTGATAAACGGCAAAACTGGTATCATCCTGCACAACACATCTTGGAATTTTCGTGAAATTCAATGTTTTCTCATTCAAAATCCCATTCGCTTTCAATTTATAATATTGCTGGAATTGCCTGAGTGATATTCTAAACCTATTATCTGATATATTGCAATTTCATTATCGCTTTTGTAAAGGTAGCCATATTGTTTTAAAAAATTAGCCATACATAAGTCTTCATCACCCCTGATTGAGGTGAAAAACAAAGTCGTAGCAAAGAGTATCGACAACCTACCTCTCTTTAGTGCTCAAGCCGCAAAAAAAATAAATTTCAACTGGCTAATTTTCTAGGATTTCAAATAACTTATTTTTCTCATAGAGGAAAATTCTTCATCATGCATTCTTTTCCTCAGTTTGTAATGACCCCACGCTAAGGTGTTTATTCCATTTTCACAGATGTAACGTTTGTCATCCTTTGAGCTCAAAGCAATTCTATTCATCTCCATCGTGCGCAACTGATGATTCTGTGATCGAATTAGAGTCATATTCCTAAAGGTGAGAGTTTTTCACGCAAACTGGTAACATAGTCATCAAATGCTATCGTTTTATCAATCGTGACTTTTGTCACACCTTTTGCGCGTTTACCTACACCTCCACCTTGCACGTGGCAGGAGTAAAGCTTGCTTCGCAATCCTATAAATTGGGTCATGATTTTTCCTCCACATTAATCTTTTATCTTACCTATTACTATAGCATTAGTTTCCGAATGGCAAGGGTGGTTAGTTGGATAATTTGTGGTATCATATAAGGAGCTGTTCTTTTTTACATCCTCAAAGAAATCTTCACGCATTTTCAGAATGAAGCTATCCGTATCCATATACAGGAATGTTATAACCTTCTTTTTATGTCCATAGAAGAAGTCATACATTAAAATATTTGAAATGTCTAAAACGCTTGATCAATGTACAAAGGCTTGTTGTTTTGATAGAACTGTCTGCTGTGAACAGCAACGAGTATCTCTGCGAAAATAGTTCGAGAAATAAGGATCTACAATCTTTTTATTTAATCTATTTTCGCAATTGATGAGTTCGATATTGATTCTATTACGTACATTCTCCAGAGTCTTACCAAAGACAGCACTGTTTATTAGCTTATACATTTCCCGATCAAAATAGAACTTTGCTAATTTCCGTTTCTACGAATTGAGGTCGAATTATGACTTCATCCATGGAGACTGATCAAACTCGATTATTCTATGGATCTTTTTCAATTTGAGACCTGCTGCTATGGCTTATTTTAGTGCTCTGTAATGGATGACGGAACGCTCCCTATCATCCAGAGTAGTCAATAATTTAGAATGTCTCCTCCATGAAGGGACTTTTTTTCGCTGCAGAAAGGTAAGTCTGAGTGAAAATAGTGCAGCTTCATCGGGCATTCTAAATCCACTTCACAAATGTAACCCTTAGGTGAATCGTCTGGGATCGTCATCACATGAACATGCTCTATCCATTTGAATCCTCCCGTCGGGAGACATTGTGATAATTCAAAACCATACAAATTATTTTTATCTACGTATGCTAAATAAATAGACTCTTTTTTCGAGTCATGGCCTTCCATGTACGTGTTGTTAGCCTCCACATATGGCTTCACACATTGACTGATTCCTCCGCGAATACCCATTTCAAACATGTGGATCATATCACAGTCGGTCAAAAGTTCGAGCGTATTTGCCCTGTGCTTAAGCATAGCGTCGAGGGAAAGTCCTGGTATGGTTAAGGTCAAAGCAGGGTCTAAACCATAAGTAAGCAAGCATGAACTGTCGGCTAAAAGAAGTACGTCCGATTATAAATAAATATCTGAATATTCGATTGTTCCTGGCTCAACCTTGTGGAAATTCATTTTGATGAAATTAAGAATACAAAGTAATTTTCCACTGTCCTTTATTAGCGTACAACCGGTTTCAACACTCAAGCATCATCAGTCACAGTTCACTTATATACCAATCATGAAGGAGAGGAGAGGTGGGTGAGAGAGGGGGGAGAGAAGGAGGTGAAAGAAAATGGAGTTGCGATTGGCGTTGATGGGAAGGGGGAAGAGGGGTGTTAAGTGTCAGGACAGGTGTTTGGTGGGGGTGTTTAGAGTGGGGTGGGGCGGGGTGGGATAGGGGGGTTTTTCGGGTCTATCTTTGAGGGAAAGGGGTACTTCCAGGATTGGGGAGAGGCATTCAAACAATAAATCATTAACCACATGACCCGTTTTCAAGTTCTATCTGATTTCAAGTTCTTCCCACTTGTCCATCCTCATTCCTTTTTCACTCTTGTGTAACAGTTCTGGGTTGAAATCACTCCCATGGTTTTCTTTCCATAGATGTTTAGCGAAGTGTTGTTGTTTGAGGTCACAAGTTCTAAAACAGCGTTTATATTCCTCCGCCCGTGTCTTTTATGACCTCCCCGTTTGACCTATATATATAGCACCACAATCCCCACAAGTTAACTTATACACACCACTTTTGTTTTGCATACATTTGCGTACGTCCGGTTGTACGCTAATAAAGGACAGTGGAAAGTTACTTTGTATTCTTAATTTCATTGAAAGATCTGAATATTGACCCTAAGTGTTACAATCGAATTCGACCCATACTTTGTTAGCAAATTCATAATCCTCTCTTGTAATGGTATCTCCCCTCAGCGTACTAAAGCATTTTCAATGGAAGGTAGACTAATATCATTCAATTTTTCCCAAGAATTTACGTATTCAAATGGAAAAACACCCTTACGCGTGACAAGATGAACTTTATCTCCAAAAATGTGGGATGCTTATTGAATGCTTCCTTAGGGAGAGTGTCTACCAATTTAGGAAGAGAAGTTGATATAAATCTAAAGCTGTTCACGAAGCGGTAAGAAAAGTAGGAATATACATATTTTGAGAAGGAAATATACTTTTCCTCGTTGTTCGGGATGCAAGTGATCCTCGTGTCATCAGATCCTAAGTGTGGGGTAATGATGTGAGCGTCATAGTTTAATAGATTGTGAATAAAGACCGGAAGAAAGTAGGGGACTTTGTAATTAAGATTGGATAGCGTGTGAGCAGCTCCCTGAAAGGTGATCGTGGTCCCTCACACGATCCTCACCGAACTCAAAGCCGCAGATGTGACCAAGAGAGGCTTGGTTGAATGCGAAAATTTTCTCATCAGTCAATGCATGCATCGGTTTAGTGTTTTTATACAGACCTCGCACAAAAAGTTACATTTCTTTAAGTTTTTTGAGGAAAACTAGTACTGCATTTCTACCCCTGTATAAAATAGGCTGGAATACCTCTCCTGATCTTGCCACCAAAAGAAGGCAGAAAGACATCACTTCGTGCTGCTGACGTGCTTCAGTGTACGAATGCTCGTCCTTAGGACAACAACCTGCGATTTTGGGTATTATGCACTCAAAGTCTGCATATGCAACTTATGGAAGTCGAACTGTGTGTGAAAGATTTTTGACTTTCAAATAAACGTCATTACCTTCGGGAACAATAACCTTGGTTTGCGAATCTCTAGCAGCCCTGCTTATAATTTATTATTTTAATTTTAATAAAAATATAATTTGGATTTATGTTTACTCCTCTGACTAGTTACCAATTTATTTAAGTTTTTGATGCAACAGTAATGTGACTTCTTTCCTTCAACTAGGTAGAGAAGTTCACGGTGATCCTTGAGCTTCTTATTGACAATTTTGATAGAGTACTCGTTATTCTTTTCATCTAAACCAAAAACATTATTAGAGATATTATTTTTACGCTCAAATGTTTCAATTTTGGAAATTTCCACCGGGTAACTGAAAGAACCCCAATCGTAACCGGTACGAAACGTTTATGATATCGTATTTAGAAACTCGATGTGGATATATCTCGATGTTTCTCGCCCAAATGGCGTATTTAAAACAGAAATCATCGTTTTTTCGTACATTTATCACGCTGTGCGTTCGCGCGATTTCAGTTGGTAGCTCTATATAGGACGATCCTCTAAGTGGTCGATAGCGATTGATCCTCAGTTCCAATCATAAAATTTCTCTAAGGGACCAGCCCGATCCTTTTGCAGAGCTCTCAGATTTTTCCTTCAAAATTTTAGCAAATAATACGTCCAAAGTCTCATCCACATTATCCGCTCGCTTTTCGTCTTAAAACACCTATCCTGTTCCTCCAATTCAACCGTTCCTTTTTGAAATTCAGCCTTTACCAAAATATTGATTTTTACGGCTGTGTTTTCCAAACTATCATGGATTTTTTCATTCTGCGCGTTTTTTATCCTACCCAAAAAAGTAACTAAGTCTGTACGGCTTTCCCCACCACTCACCTAGTAGGTTTTCAGGCGGTTGTGAACTTTAGACTCCACCTCCAGGATAGTGGGTCCTCCCTCTCCGATCTGATCTCCACGAACGTAAACCGTCCCGTTTATGATGTTCGCACGTCTTTTCCTGGTGCAGCATCGATTTCTTAATATTTGGTGTCTTTAAGAAAAGGAAAAAGACAAGTTTCCAATAATAAGATGAATGGGTTAGTATAAAGGATTATAATTAATTAAAAGGGAACATACTTACGGTTTCAATTGCGATGGCGGTAGACAAACCAGAGAGTGCGTCGTCAGTTCAGCACGTTCCTGTGGTAATGTGCTAAACATTCTCCACCGACGATTATGTATACGCGAAATCCCCCTCCCCCCTCTTTAAAACCTCCTGTTATTTTTCGGACGAGGAAATGGCGTTTTCGGTTTTTTCTTTGACGTATACTTCAAGGAACTAGCATTTCCTGTTTTTTCAGACGAGGAAATAGTGTTTCCTGTTTTTCGTTTTTTTTCCAGGAAATGGGATGGGCTTTCCTGTTTTTTTCAGACGAGGAAATTGCGTTTCCTGTTTTTTCTCCTACGGTTACTTTCAGGAAGTAGCATTTCCTGTTTCGGTACGTATTTATTTCACCGCTACCACTTCCAGGAAATAGTATTTCCTGTTTTGGAACATGTTTATTTCACCACTACCACTTCCAGGAAATAGCATTTGCTGTTTCGGTTTGTGTTAATTTAACCGCTACCACTTCCAGGAAGTAGCATTTCCTCTTCCGGTACGTATTTATTTAACCGCTACCACTTCCAGGAAGTAGCATTTCCTTTTCCAGTACGTATTTATTTCACCGCTGCCACTTCCAGGAAATAGCATTTCCTGTTTTGATGCGTGGTTATTTCACCACTACCACTTCCAGGAAATAGCATTTGCTGTTTCAGTACGTGTTTATTTAACCGCCACCACTTCCAGGAAATAGCATTTCCACAACGGTTTGTATTTATTTCACCACTAACACTTACAGGAAATAGAATTTCCTGTTTCGGTACGTGTTAATTTCACCGCTACCGCTTCCAGGAAATAGCATTCCCTGTTTCGGTAGGTGTTTATTTCACTGCTTCCTCTATGTTTCTATCAGAAGTTAGCCTTATATTAATACGACTTACTGGGAGAGACTTGCCATTCGACATCATGCTTTCCGTAGAAGTGAGGATTTACTATACCGGGGAAGGACACTCCGCATGCAAGGGTTGTGTCAGGGGACGAACCGTCGTGAAGGCGGAGAGGCGAACTATTCGATCCATCCTTCCCATAAGTACAAGGCCTGTGAGCTTTTTGGGGGTTGCACTGTTACAAAGTCATCCCATTAACCGGTAGAATACCTAATAATAATACATAATAAATTGTGAAAAGGATATATTCAGATTTTTTTATTTCAAACTTTATTTCTTATATTTGGATGAGGGAATGAGGACGATACAATTGGTATGTAATCACATTTATTGCTGAACATGTACAGACTTTTTTAGTATACAAGCATTTCATCTTCAATGTTGAGCAGAAATTTTATCACCCTTAGACAGGGACCTTTGATGCAGTCCGTGGTCCTATAATGATACACTTTACAGTCCTTGTGATCCGTGTAGCATACCGGTTTCTCGCCATCTAATTCCACGCTCCCGCCATCACCACCACCAACCTTTGGAGTACTTGATGTATCTTCGCTCTTATTCTGTACACCATCGACTTCGGTTCTCCCGTATCGTTTGGGAACACTGCCTCCTCCCATGGTTTTTGGTTCTGATCGAAAAGCTTCGTTCACTTCAAGACAAATTATAGGAACCTGTGCCTCAACCTTTCGTCGTTTTCCTGGATCGGTAATATCAGATGCTAGGGCGATGTTGAATCGTTCAATTAAGAATAGGAGCGATCAATTAGACTTCCTTAGAGACACCTGAAGTGTCATGCACCTCCGTTGAGCGCAATCCATTGATGTCTACTTTTTGTTTGCGATATGGCAAGAAGTCTCAAAGCCATAACCTCTCTCACTCATAGCTTAGTGTTTAAATATGGGCGTGAGGTTTGCTACTTTTCAGTCGTAGGGTAATGCGCCATTATTTAGGGATTTATTGTTCATTGCTACAAAATTAGAAGTTCTTTCTGATACTCACCCGTTATCCCTTCGCTTCCCAATTCCTTTTCATCCGTCATTCCATTCAATAGGGATTGTTCACCCATGAATCCTCCCCCGAATGAGGAATCGCGTTACGTCATTTTTCTATGTACGGTCATCAACTTTCAAAGAGATGTGAACATTTTTCTTCAGTTGCTATAATGATTTCCATGGCAAGTGTCTGTGACCTGCGCATTTCTTCTTTTCACACATATCTATCCAATCATAAAAATGGGTCCCGGTGATACAAATTCCATTTTCTTTTATGTCATCAAAATGTTAAACTTTCTAAATTGAAGGTACTTCAGAAGTTGTTTCCTTCATTTCAGAATGAGAGACCAATAGTGCTCGGGATGGAGACGTTGGGTGACTCCTTCAGTGTAAGGCCTACCTCAAAGATTGGGTGTAGGCAGCAAGATCATTATTTCATAAAATAGTTTCGCTTATCTCAAATTTTATTCACTCCGTAGTTGTACAATTAATCCTTCCCGTATCAGAATGCGTGTCTCAGGACAGACGACCATGGAGTATTGAGGGAGACCCAAACTAATCAAACTGTAAGCTCAAACTGATTGATGAAGAAATATATATTTCATAAAAGCAATACTGTGCGATGTTCAGGGACAAAATGTGGTTTTTCTGGAGATAATGGGCTAAGTTCAGATCAGTGTCGCCGTCAAGAATACCTGGTCCTGGATCCTAAACAAAGGTATGAGCACGGGGTGACCCTTAACATGCAAATTCAGGGAGTACTGTGGAGTACTGAGTAATATTCAGTTTAGTGATCTTCGGAGGGCCCAGAACCGTTTTATACGTAATAAGCACACAGTTTGCGGATGCCAGCGATTAAAAGGAATTACTATCGAGTGTACAGGGTTCATTTTATCTCCTGGTTTAAGAGATATTACCTTTTACTTCGTGGAAAAATGTGTGTTGGTATTTTTGAAATATACTGTGTACCGGCTGAGAATGAGTTGTGGGCTAGCTCTTTGAGGGCCAAGTTCAGTTAAGTCTAAATTTCAGGGAGTGATTGACATGATTCCAGCTTAGTCACTCGCACTTGTTTGGGAATGGGACACGTTTCTTTTGATACATTCATAGAAGCAGTCAGTCATTCGCATATGCTTCACCAACTTTAACTCTAGTCTCCTCGTGCCCTGGTTCAATTCCTTCGAGTCAACGAGTCCTTCGATTATCCGGGTCTTTCGAGAGCCGCTCTTCGTTTGAGTCAGCAGGCCCAAGGATTTCCAACGGGCAAACGTTCTCTGGAGACTCGTTGATCCTAGTGCTACTGACTCGAGTCATCACACTCACTTTAGTGACTCGTTCAATTGAATGATTTATGACTGATCCTTCCACAAGTCTTACATCTAGCTTGTTTGGACAGCAGTCAATGTTTCTGTGTAATAGCCTATGAAAAGGTTTCAATCATCAATGAATTCATAACGTTTAGAAACCTTCCTCGTGCGTGTCTTTTGTTCCGACCAGTATGTTATGAAGATCTTTCGAGGGTATTCATTTTGACAAAAATTGTATTGACATTGTCAACAATCAGTTCCGCTGAAATGGCTTATGATCGTGAATTAAGCCTGCTTGCAAGTAATTTAAAAGCTAAAATATTATGTTACCGCAGCTTTTGTACGTATTCTGTTATATTCAATAAGGCGAAACCGTTCAGCGAAGTACCGGGGCCGATTCGCCTGCCAATATGGGGAAATTTGTATTTGTATAAATTAGGTAAGGAACTTTTAATTTTTTAAATGTGTTTGTACTATCATATAAGAGCTAAAAGCAGTTTTTGTCAGGAATTTATAAGCCACTGAAGTACCACGAAGCACTAAAAGATCTCTGCAGAAAATATGGGCCACTTGTAAGACAAGATCTTGGTTCGAAAACCACCATACATGTTTTTGACCCTGAGAGTGTCAAAACTATATACGAGGCAGAAGGGAAACTACCTCATGTTGAGCCACTGCAAGAGACGGTTATGTTGTATAGAAAACAGAGGAACATTTGTCTAGGCCTGGGCAACTTGTAGGTGAAAAGTTTTTTTTAGGTATTCATGTTGTGTTAGAGAAGTAGTTAAAACAATGATAATAAGTTACAATATTCATATTTCGATTAATATAGCTTATCTTTTAACTTGACCTCTACATGATGTATTTATAAATGTTCATGGCTATGGATTGATCAGTTAGTAATTTGCCTTTTTAAGTATGAAATTAAAACAATCTTTCTTCCATTGTTACAGAAATGGGGAGGAGTGGTACCGTTTAAGAAGCGCAGTGCAGCAAATGATGCTTCGACCCACTGAAGTTCACTATTATTTACCTCACATCAATGAAGTCGCAACAGATTTCATTAAAAGAATTCGAGAGAAAACAAACGGCGACGGGGAACTTGGGGGCTTGAGGGAAGAAGCGTCAAAGTGGTCCTTAGAATGTAAGTTATTCAAAGACATAATTTTTAAAAATTTAACGTGGTGCATTTATGATCGGCCCATTAAATGTTGAACCTCGCTAGGTAATGGGCATTGAAAAATGAAAAAAAACGAGCATGCATAGGTTTTCTTTGTTACTCATGAACCCCCTAAAATGCTAATTACTTTCCATTGTAATTTTAATGGTCATATAGTCTGCGTTGTTCTCAGTCGTCCAACGGTTTGCTAACATGAGAGAAATGCAATGTTTTATCAATTAAAAAGTGCATTGGTAGAAGCAAACTTTTTCATTGCCAATGTCTGCAATGGAACAAAAATATGAGAGGCTTGTTGAAGTTGTTAGAGGCTTTTAAGGACTGTTGGAAAGGTTATAAAATGTTGTCGCAAAGTTAAAAGTTGTATAATCATATTGATGTATGTTTTGCTGGTTGTGTGCATAAGTCAAATTCCATCAGGATAAATTAGATTGGATTAGATTAAGATAGTTCATTTAACCATTGTATGGTTACATGAACTATTTTTGATATATTTGCATGTTTTTATGCCTTCTTTTTGGATACTGTTCTGTTATTAGTATTCGCTGATAATTGGGTAAATCTAGGGATAAACTATCAGATTTTACCCTGCACCATCCCCAGTTTGGAATTTAGCTCACAGTGGTCTTTAAGTGACGATTCCGCGACTACCCTGGCTATATAAAATAAAATCATTAATTAAATGTTACATGAGTGAAGGTGGTTATTTGATCACTTTTGGTTTAAATTGTCATTTCATTCAGAATGGTAGGAGAACCTTTCCCAAGGTATGTAATTCTCAAGTTCCCCCTGTATGAGTGAACATAGAAAAATGGATTAGCCCCTATGTGATAATCCTCGCCACAACCTAATGGCCATGAGAACCCAATGCCATGCTTTAGATACCCTTTTCTTCAGTGCAAATACTTCCGTCTCTCCAAAATATGATGGCATTGACAACTGAAGCACTAGAAAATCGAAAGTTTGTCTTAGAAAGTATCTTTCGGAAAACTTTGTATTGGGCTGAATAATGGAACTATGATGCTTTCACTAGCATGAAAGATTAAATTTTGAAAGCATTTGTTTTTATTTTAGAAATATTCTTAATTAAATATGTGTTTAATGATTTAAAGTATGCATATTAAGTTGGAAAATCACTGTTTGGAATAAACTAGAATTTCCTTTGGAGGCATCTTTACTTGTATTGTTCTAAAAAGAAAGTTTTTTGTTTCCCAGAAAACACTTTTTGTGCTTGAAAACCTACATTTAGGTCACATTGAATAGCTGAGAATCTATGATGTATGATTTAATATGCAGCTGGAAATGTATTACTCATTTTTTTAGCTAATCTATTGGTTGAGCTAGGTTTTTGATGGACACTAATACTAAATTAATATCTAGTCTCTCCTAACAAAAACAGAACCTAGCATCCTACTCTGTAACTCCCTCTGCATCTTATGTATCTGTAAGTCCATCTCCGTATACTCCCTTCCTCCCTTCACTCCATTCAACATCCCTATCCTATTTCTGCCCCTTTCTTGCTTGCATAACATTCTGCCCTCTATTGCAGTCTTCAACATCCCACTGCCAATCAATTTACTTTTCATCCATCTTTCCTGTCTCATTTCCTCTCTTCCCCCTCACCTTTCCTAGCACCACCTCGTTTGTTTCATCATGATTAGAATTTTGTGATAATTTCATGCTTGACTTCTGATTGGTGGGGCAGGGGGTTTTAGTTTTTAGTTTTTTTAAGCCTAAAAATAAAAGGATAATAAATAAGGAACTCCCAACAGCAAATATTTTCCAGTGCATTATTGTATCACCTACACCCTGAAATTGTAGCAGTGTAATGCACATTTAGCGGATGACTGAGTTAAATGTCACTGTAGCATCCTCTCCCGCAGTTTCTTGGAATTTATGACCTTAGTTAATTATTTACCATATTAATTTTCAAGTGCATATTTTATATTATTCCATTTCCTTCTCTGTTTTATTTTCCTAATTTTTGTTCCTAGAATGAATTTGTTTTTACTTTTATTCACATTGATCACTCAATGTTTCTTTTTTAGGTATTGTTTACCATTTTATATTCTTCTTAACTTATATCTGTGTTACTCATGAAACCCAGTAGAAGTTTATCTACTATCATAGTAGTTCTTGTTTTTTGTTTCATTTAAAACTTTCACATAGCATTCCACGTTCATAACTTCCTCCCAATTGAACTTGACAGTCATTATAAGTATCAAATTATATTTTAAATGTAAATTTAAACGGGGAGTTGTGGTTCTAACATAGGTAATTCTGTTTCTAATGGAGTCCTAGTTTCAAAGTCGACTTCAAATGGAATCAGAAGTGTTTCCGACCTGATATTGTGTAATTTTGTGAAACCATGCCTACTCCCTCCATTTGTTGGAGATTCCGTATGAAATTCTACAGGTAGCTGACTTTGTGCTAAAAGACTGTTGGGTGTGAATAAGCACGTATACTTCCGGTTAAATAATGAAAACCCACATATGAAAAGGCCAAAAAGTGGTGTCGTCTAATGTTTTTAGGTGATCTTTCGAATCAGATTGCCCAAAAATGTGATAAGATGTCCTTTACAAAGGATTTTATGAGCTTGCTTTTAATTTGAAGTATATTCTGGGTGGCTAGCATTGTGTTTATGAAATGGTGTGTAAAGTTGGTTCATCGTCTATCCCCTTGTGTACCCCTAATCCCTCCAGCGGCAGGGTATGTCTGCTTTGAGTCGCGCTTGGGAGGCTTTGATGGAGGAAAGGCGGAAGAGGAAGTTACTCGCATGGTGCAGGCAAACAAGACCATCTTTATGATGTCAACCTTGCTGAAGTTTTCCCTTCCATTTTTTAAAGTTTTTCCAACCCCAAAATGGAATACTTTGGTCAAGGAAGAGGATTACTTTTTTGGGTTTGTTTTTCTTAAGCTTGTGTTATCATGGTTAGACTTAAATACCATTTTGTTTTTGATTGTTGATGACATTTATTAATTCAGGGAATTTTACTTTCAGGACTGGGAGTGGTTATGTTGACAGAACTATTTCAAGGATTAAAGATTTGCAGTTACAAAATAAAATAGGTGAAAGAACAAATCACTTTTTAATATATCTTCTGTCAAAGCCTGACCTTTCATATGGTGACATCAAAATCATTGCCTTGTCCTTGTTTGGAGATGGTCTGACCACAGTAAGTACTACACTGCTCTGAACTTTTCTTCCAAATCTGAATTAATTCCATGTTATACACATCTTTCCTTCACATTTCAGATTAGTCATTAACCTTGGGACAATGATGTTTATGCCATAGTGACCTGTTTTTCTCTATTATATTGAACTTTGTGTTATTTTCAATTTCAATTCAACTTAATGTAATATGCATAATTGAGGGAAAGACTAACTTGGCACATTCCACTAGAATTTTTATTTTTCACGACCATGTTTTTGTTGCAAGACAACATTCTCATGTGAAATTTTGGGAAGTACGGAGTGTATATGTAAATATGCAGTAGCCATTGGAGGGGTGGGGACCGGAGAAGTAAGCTGGGGAGTGTAGGTGGTGGTGAAATGAGGAGGGGTAACAGTGTGCATGCCAATGGTTGGAAAATGGGAAGGACCAGGGGTGAATGGGTTGGGGAGGCTAATGAGTGGGGAAGGGGTGGGAGGTGCAATACTTGAATGGCCGTCTCAGTGTGTGCGAAACGGGAAGGATCGAGGGTGGAATAGGAAAGGTGCAGGAGGAGAGAATGTGAGGGATATAAATGGTCATTAACAAGTAAACGCCGACGCCGACCCCGGTGGCGGCGGGGTAACGTCCTCGTCTGCCATTCCAAGGGTCGCGGGTTCGATTCCCGCCGGGGTGAGTTTTTCTCCACCTAGGGCTTGGGTGTTTGTAAATGTGATCATTGTTATCGTTGTTAATAGTTAGATGTAAAGGCCAGAATGCGCTGTTTTCGGACTTATACTGAATAAATAAATCTCCAGTTCTTCATGGGGGTCTGACCAGGATTCGAACCCAGATCCCTGGATGTCTGACCAAGGGCTTTAGCCTGTTGGCCTACTGAAGCATCCTTTCATAACCAGAAATTTTAGGGGCTCTAAAGGAACTAGATAACATGACAAAATACTATACATGCAATGTCACAAGTATTTAAAGTGGTAAGCATCGTGCTACAGTCCACTGACTTGAAGCCAACTTTAAACACTAGGTACTCACCTTTGGCAAATTCAAAGAACTGTGGGTGAAGAATGTCGTTGCATCTTCTGCAGTGCTTTGAATTTGTATGAGGTAAGCACCTCTCTGTTAGAAAAGTTGGCGTCAACATTATGGACCGTGGCGCAGCGTGCCCAACTATGAATTCCTGAGACATAGTATGTACGGTATTTCAGGATAGCAACTTGTTCCTTTAAAGCCCCAAAAATTTCAGAGTGTAAGAGGATACCTCTAGCTTAATTGGCTTTAGCAATCCTACTGGGCATCAAGGGATGTGGGTTCGAATCCCGGTCTAGGTGACCTGGGTGTTTTTTACCATGTGCAGTTGTTGCATTTAAATGCATGGAGTTGGCGGAATGAATTCCATTTTAGGGACTTAAGGACAGCATGTTACACCATGCAAGAATGAATTTTCATTTGGCATTTGATAGTGCAGAGCTGTCTGTTAACTGCAAATACGTATACCATGTGAATGTGACCTGATAGCCATGCTCACATTTTGTCCATATGTAGGCAAACGCCATCGTAGTTTAAATAAGCATTGGTGAGGGAAATTTATATGTACTATTTTCCAGGTTGTAACTCAGCCAATAATAATTAATTTTTTGCATAGACTGCTCCAACTCTAATATGCAGCATGTATTGCTTGGCAACTAACCCAGAGGTCCAGCAGAGGGCCTACAAAGAAATTTCTTCTGTTTATAAAGGAGGAAAGATAACCATCGAAATGATTAATCAGATGCCATATATGAAGGCTGTATTGAAGGAAACATTTCGGTGAGTAAGTCCCATTGAAAACAGTGAGGAGGTAGTTTCCGATTTACAGAGAAGAGATATCATAACTTATTTCTTTGTTACAGTGTTTTTCCCAGTGGAACTGAAATATCACGAGTTTTGCTCAAAGATTTGGTTCTCAATGGATATTTAGTACCAGCTGGGGTGAGTTTTTATGCATTCAGCTGTCACTTGCTGCTTTTATCATTATAGGGGTGCTTGCCACCAAAATATTCGAAAAACAAAATTGCTTAGTGCCTTTTTGAAAATGAAAAATTGTGGAGGGTGGGGTGTTTAATGTCAGATATTAATCCCTAGAAAAATGAAGCATCTAAGAGCCATGTGTACACCTGCTTCATTGTCTAGTGTTTGAGTGGGGTGTCGGAGGGCGGGGGTAGGCGCCATAGCATTTGTTAAAAGGAGTGCTGTAGTGACGGGCATGGTTCAGGATTGAAAGCATCACAGAGAGGGAAGAATGTTTGCTGGAAGTGCCGAGATTATTGATTCAAAAGTTAAAGGGGTGTGGTACATTGACCAATGTAGAAGGCAGAGCATAGTTGGCACTTCAGGTGATAAACTGAATTGCTGGAGGTGGAGGACTAGGGAATGGGTGGGAAAGAGTTTAAAAGCTAGTGGGAGAGAAATGGAAATTGGATTTTAAAAATAGGGCATGTTTTACATCTTGGCTTATTGCAGGCCATGGGTTTGCTTTGAGATGGATGGGGATTTTGTAACAGTGAATTGGCTAATTTGTTGATATCTGATAATGGGGTTGAGGAAAAATTTGGTTGGGGAATTGTGGTTCTTGAGGATGGGATTAAGGTTTTTTTAAAATATCTCAGAGGCCATGCCAGGAAATTTGTTAGTACAAGCCAAAAAATGTTCATGTCTGTGATGGCGGAAGGCAAGGGGAGTGTTGGCATGTTTTCAAATTATTTTGTCTAGGGAGGGGGGCAGACCTGTACACATCCTCGTTGGAGGAGGGAATGGTGTAGGTTTGAGAGGAATTTATTGAGGGAATTGAAATTATTGCAGATCCTGTGCCAAGTCAGAAAGGGAGTAAGGAATGGAGCACTTGGTATGACAAGGGTTGAAAGGTTTATGATGGAACTGATGTCACTGATACATGCGCAGCATGTACACTTGAAATGAATCAATTTGGTGCTGATTTCAAAATGTGATCAGCTTATGTCATGGTGCTGCATAATTTTTTGTATTAGATGTGACAATCAAGATTTTTGAGTTGCAATATATAATGTAATTTGGTGATATATTTTTTCCAGACTCATTGTAACTTGAATCAAAGTGTTCAATATATGTCTGAAAAGTACTTTAAAAATCCAGAGAAGTTTTTACCGGAGAGATGGCTGAGGGGCGAATCTAGCAGCAATGTTCACCCCTACCTCCTCATCCCCTTTGGCATTAGATCAAGAACTTGTCCTGGTAATGTAATTGCATTATGAGTTAGCTCAATACTTGTGATTCTCCTCCATTTATTAGCTGACTTGCAATTTATAATATGAACTCAAACATTTATTTATTGAAAACAGAACCATAAAAAATGGAATTAAAGATAAACTGATCTGTTATTATGACTCGTATGATTGTAATTTGATGAACTACAAGTTATGTATCCAGTGTTGAAGTTGATCAAATATAATTTTCTCTACTTCTCATTGCCTGTACATGTTTACAGAAAACATTTTCTCATGTAATGTGGATGCAGAGCTGTAATAGATATGACCTTACTCGAAATTCCATAAATGTTGGCATCATGAGTAATAGTAAAGGCGTTGTAAACTTAAAAGTGTCAAAAAAGAAACCCAGCCCACTGAGGACTCACTTTCTTGTGTGAGCCATAATGCCCTGCTCTCACTGCTTGAGTATAATATGAGCAGGATTTTACTTTATTGAAAATCATACAATATTTCTTTGCTTGAGAATGCATAGCTTTTTTATACCCCTCTCGTCAATAGAATACATTAATAGCACTATTGTTATATTCATATTGACTGTAAATTCTTGATTGTTCTTGCTATTCTCTCCGTAGCACTTCAAAATTTTTATCAAATTACAATCTTACAGTTTAATTCTGTAAAAGATAATTTCTTGGAAAATTCAATTTACTTTTTTTAAATGTATATCTGAAATACCCTGGCTTTCTAAAAGTTTTGACTTTCACATGATCAAAAGTTGTTAATAATATTTGATTTTTTAATATAACCATTTTTGTATTCGCAGTACTTTCCCATTATTGTTTCCCTAGCGCTCATTGCTGAGAATTCCACGTTCTATTTTAAGTCCCCCTGTTTTACTATGCAATGAATAAGTTATTAACTATCAGCACAGCATTATTTTATTTGGCATTGAATGACAAAATTGAATCCTTATCGGTGATCCTTTGTCAATATTCATCCTTTGCCAGTCATTGATTTTTTCCTGGCCACGTAATTGGTTTAGCACCCTGACCAAACTATGTTCTGTTATTCAATTGATGATAGTTTAGTTTTCTTGTGAAACTATAATGCCACTCAAATAAAAATGGCTGAAAAATGGTAAAATTTGCTTTCAGTGCTAGAAAATTAGAATTGACCACAAGGAATGAAAAAGGAGAGCCTTCATGTATACTAAGACAATATTTTCTGCTTATTTTGGATATCAGTGTTTTTTTTGATTATCCGCTTCACTTCATCATGCATCCATTAGCATTGATAATTGACAGTTTATTGTATATTTTATGTTGCTTAAGATTAATTAATTTATTTATATTTATAAAGTAAATAATTAAAATATAATAAAATTTATAATTTATCCACTTAATTATAATTAATAATAGCTAGCAAGTTGCATGCTCACGTCAACAATGGGAGGAGTGGTGGGGTAGTATCAGACTCCTCAGTTTATCCTTTCCCATTGACCCATATGGGCACTTGTCAACCAAAGTTAATGCAATAATGGCATCATCATCTTCTAAAGCTGGAGCCTTGTCATTGCAGTCATTGGTCTCTCTTCATTCTGGCCATTCATTTTAGGTTGTTACTCTCATAGTACTTTTTATAATAGTACTTTAATTTAATTATGCTTTATTTGAGCTTTCTTTCCATGCTGCCATTATTGTCTATGGCAGCATAAAGGTCAATAATGGAATATGGATTTAGTATGCACAATTTTACTTTGTTCTTAGGGCTTTCACATTTAAAGCCATGGCCAATGAATGAAAAGTAACATGTTGTCTGTAACAGAAATAGGAGTTCCATGGCAATAGCTTTCATTTATGTCAAAATCAAACCGTACTCCATTGGGAATGCCAATTCATATGCATGACTCTATATGTATGAAAAGAAAACCCAAATAAAGTACATTTATTATAAATATATGCATTATATATCTATGGTACTCTGTAACGCGTATGCAGAGGAAATATTATGTTATTGCAAAGTCAGTGGTAAGATAGGCACAGGATGAGGTAGGTAGATGTGAAGCAAATGGGGAACATCATTTCATTTAAATTTATGAAGAGGCTACTCCTCCTGAGCTTCAGGGGGAGTGGCCTAACAGCAGTAATGATGCCTCAGGGTACTACTTTCCGTTATTTAAGTGGCTGGGAGCTTTTTCACAATCAATAGCAGGAAGTAAGGGAGAAGGGGAAGCAATGGGTGGTAACGTAGGGGCTGGGGATGATGGCCCATGCTCATATTAGTGCTGAAATTTTGCTCAAAAAACTGGTTGTTTAATTGGAAATAATTTTGGGATATTCAAAGGTAAGGTATCTGTATTCATCTATAGTGGGATGTTTTAATTTATTGATTCAAACTGTTTCTAAGGAGAGTAAGAGTTTCAATTTTTAGGGATACTAGGAAATAAATTTGTAATGCCGAAAGAGGCATTTTGCACCCCTTATGTCCTATGATTTGTGCAATTAACTTACTTGCCTACTTCCTAGTACATTGGCTGGGTTTTTGTTTCAATCACTGAGTTTGACTTTCACAAAAAGTTACTGAAATCATCAAGCATATTTATAATAAATGAATTGCCCCTATCTGGAGTCATTATTCACATTTTATTTCTAATAAAAGGTATGTCATTAATTTTATGTTCATTCAAGTTTATATGAGCCTTATGATATAATTTATCAAATACAGGCCGTCGATTTGCAGAGCAAGACCTAATAGTCACTTTGGCCCTTATGCTGTACAACTTCAAACTTGAATGCAATAAGAAAAGTCCTTTGGAGCAGTATTACAACATACTCCTCTTTCCAGAAGACTCACTGAAGATTCATTTCAAAAGTCGTTCTTAAATCACTTCCATAGAATGATTTAATTTTAGTTTCCTTTTTGATATGGTCAGTAGGTGCCTTAAGACAGTGTAATTCAATTATGGAAGCCGATGTATCGGGCTAGTGGAAGTCACGCAAACCAATACATATTATAAATAATGGGTTCCTGGAGTAATAGTGATAGCTGTAACTGGGCAACCTTAATTGTTCCATTACTTTTTTGTCTTTGTGTTATGATGAAGGAATTTAAATCAAATTTCAAGTAAATAATAACACCAGGGACCAGTTTTGTGTCTTCTGTATTTCTCTTTTGTGAAAGCATGAGAAGTTTCGAGTGATTTGGAAAGAAATTCATCTATCTGCTGATATTCAGTTATCTATATGTTATGTGGATATCTATATGAATAAATTAGGAAGTGAAGCAATTGTTGGCTAATATTTCATAAATGATATGGTGTGTAATATTATTAAAATTTGATGTATTTTTAAAAGTTTTCGTAGCTGCATTTTCAATTTAAGTTGATCCTGTTAATTTTGCTGTTAAAAATTCTTAGTTAGAGTGATATATGGTGCCATGTGTTCAAGAAAAGCTTAAATGCATGTGGAATCTAGTCATGGCAATATCATTAAACACGTTTGAAGGTAATATTTAGGTTAAAAGTTCTGGTAATATGACTCATTAGTAATGCCTATGTGAAATAATGTGTTAAAATGAAGAGTGGAACTGTTGCAAGTTTTTACATTTTTATTTGCAAAATATTTTTCATGTATAATGCAAAAAGTGGGGTTTTTTTATTGAACAAGAGTGATGTTAGCTTTTATGGGATTCTTTTATAGCTGTAGGCACTCCTCAAATGACCTTCCCCTTTGTAGCAATAGCAAACCCCCATTTTTTCTCTCTGTGATTTTTTGTCCACTCCACGCATCATTGTCTTTTCCCTTTCTTGTTCCTGATTGAAATAATTTACAATGGTAACCCATGCCAGATATTCCCCATGTGACTTCCAGTTATCCTCTGTGGCAATGAGACTCAGTAAAATTTGGCATCTTCGTCAACACTAATCTCATGTGAAGGGGGAAGTTAATGAACTAACCTTGGAGTGCAAAGAGTTGGGACTGATGCCCAAAATGGAGGTGCTCGCTTTGATTGCAAAACAACCAATTGTTGAGAGGCACTACTAAATTCTAGCGGAAGACAGTACACCACATGCAGGAGGTAGAATATTCTTTCACTTGAGTACTATCGGAATGTTCTTCATGTTTCAAATATTTTGATCTCCTAAAGTTGAAGTAATAATCTCCTGCTGGCTCTTAGGTATTACTCTTGGCATGTACAATATGATGCTCCAATAGCAAGAAATCATTTTGGATACACATTTCAACAGTTATGACTAAAGGAAGCGTCATTATGCCTCACAACGTCATCATTTTTGTTCTTTAACTAATACAAATTTTTGTTTTTCTCCACTTCTCAGTGATAATGCTAGGTTCCCAATGTTAATTTTTTCACACCCATACTTGACCCATACCTTTCTCATAAACATCTATATTATATCCCTTCATCTTCCTCCTGGAGGCTCTATAATTTCTCTCATTTTCCCTGTTGTGCTTCATGTATACCACGAGGGACTCTTGGTCTCCATGCTCCCATTGTGATGGAGATAAGTTTACAACTGATGAGTGACAACATTTGAGCTGGGGACATCCTGGGATGTTTAATGAAAAAATTGAAATAATCCCTCCCCAGATCCCTAAAATCTTTACCTGCTTTTTGGCTTTTCAACAATTGTTTGCTGTCAAATTTGGGTACCCTTTCTGTAAGACCATTACTTCTATGAAAGTAGAGGCTGCTAGTCCTTAACTCTATCTTATTTTATCTAAAATATTTGCATCATTCATATAATAGGGAAGCCATATTGTTTGCAATGCAATCCTTACAAATACTATGAGTGGCAATCACATTCTGTAATTCATTTTTAACTGAACTCTTGGATGATGGAGTTAATTAAAACTAATTGGAATAACAGTTGGCGGTGACAAGGTAAGGGCATTTTTCATGGTCTAAAATATTTTTTTTGGAATTTGGTGTGGTTTATTGGCATTTGGCTGCAAAATGAATATGTTAGCTTACAAAATATACAACTACATATATGACCATCTTTATGTGAATCTAGACTTGAGAAGTAAACATAATTTCTATACATATTCAAGATTTAGTACTCCTTATGGATTTTGTTAATCAATTTCCAGCCCTTTCTAAATATTTTTATCTCAATGGTTGCCATTTACATGAAATCTTGTTGATTCAGTTTAATTGTAAATTACAAAACTATCACTAATATTCATTTCCAAGACTCACGCTCTACCAAAGAATCTTTTTGGAGCTGATGGGTTTAAGGCTGATTAATAGTTTAAAATTCAACAATTTTGCTTAAAAAGTACAATTTGCATTGCTTTCTAATATGAAAATACTTAGTTTGGGCTATTCCATGATTTTTTTTTCTTTTTTGGGCAAAACTCTTGTAAAGAATGAATTCAGTAATGCAAAATAATTACTAGAAATCACATCATCATTAATGCCTGTAATTAGTCACTAGTTAGTAGCACTTGTGATTAAGCTATTTCATTTTACTGTCCATATTTTTCCATTGGTGTGTTTGCCATAATATTCTGTGCTGAAAACCTATTTTTTTCAAAATTTATTTTTTTTATTTAGAGTGTATATTTCACATCATAACAAGCAAGCAGTGTTATTCCTTCATTGCTAGCTTTCAGTGGTTTCATTGTAATCAGTGTGTTGCGATGTGAAAAGTAATCAGTGGTGCAATTTTAATATTTGCATTATTTGTATTTTTCTTGGGACTTTTACTTAAAAGTTAACTGAATTTGCGTAAAACATTATCCAGGAAAACTAAAAATTTACCTAAAAACTCTGGGGAAACTAAATCAGATTTGCTGGATTCACTGCTGTTACAGGTAATGAACATTTTCTGTGTGCATCATTAAAACCTAGCAAATCATTAAAACATTGAAAATAACTTAAGCTCTCCAGGTGTGGTGGGAATTTCTATTGTTTATTCTCAAATTTAGTGATGCACATGATTAATCCAGTACAATTTGATGGCCATTTTACAAAGATGATTGTAATGAGGAAGAAGTAGTGTGCAAGGTATTTGATTGGAGTGACAACTAACTAGATGACTTCAAACATAACAGTTTCAGGTTTAACTTTGTGGAATTCCTTCATGATGAGGGTAAAAAAGAAACTTTACACTTCCACAATACTTTATTGTGGAAGTGTGAAGTTTATTTTTTACCCTCAAGATGACTTCTGGTTCAAATCCAGGTGGTTCTTCTAGTAAACCCTGGCTACATTCAAGCTTGATTAGCTCTATTCTCACCTATCAAATCATTTTTTGAGCTAAGATCTTGTCCTTTCCTGGTATATCTGTTGAGTGAAATCCTCTGGGGTCTTCCACTGGGTTGGTGTCTCCGTTGCTGCAGACATTTCGAAAATTGACCGAGTCATCATCCTCAGGTTTTCTGAATTCAGAAGTCCTGAAGACAATGATAGAATCAGTTTTCAAAATGTCAGCAGCAATGGGGAGACAAACCTGGTGGAAGACCCGAGAAGATTTCATTCGAACCATTCTTTGGGTTGATTACTGTGGCTGGTTATAAAATATTTTATATGTACACATTTTTTTTAATGCCATGTCATTTATAAATACTCCCAAGTGTCATTCTTGTCCTGGATGATAGTCACTTTCAAGGATTTCTATGACATGCTGATCTCACTCATTTCCTACCTCATATGAGAGACAGGGATTCTCTTTCACCTTCTACCTGCTACGCCAAATATGTGCACCAAGTGATAATGGTGCTCCATAGAGCTATAGTCCAGCTATATGTCAGTCAAAATATTTCTTGCACACAGGTGTTCTGTTTCATTTTCATTACCAGGGTCCAATACTCTATTTTTTATCATCCAATGCCATGCAGCACCCTGAATAAGATAAAAACTGGAACAGTGGAGAGATTCTATGGCATGGCATGAAAAAAACATTATTTTCGTACAATATCCTCTTATAGAGTACTTTTATCTCATTTTGCTCACTTAATGTGTAATAAAACTAGATATGCATGTAGGCATACAGTTGATTGTGAAATACTCAAAATGTCATTCCACCATAGTCATTCTGGCTTCAGTGATGTGAAAGGTATCATGTCCATATTTTTTATATGCATGGATTTACTTATTTTTCTTAATAATATATATGTTGTCAATAATGTCTGTTTCCATTACATACCTTAAATTGGTTGTGAATTATGTGTTGGGAAAAAATAGGGTGTTTTCAACTCAAGATTATGTATACTCCCCATAAATTTTGTTAAATTATGTATCTGTTGTGGGTTGGGGATAATTATCATTAATTTGTACCATTTTAAAATAAAATGGGAAAACAGGCTAAATATTTTTTTTTTACTTTGGGTACCCTTTATGAATAAAATAAATGCCTATTAAAAACTTGAAATTAATATTTCCTTGACTTTGTTTTCATTGTGTATTTAGAAATATACAGGCTATTAAACTGTATAATTTTAAATTAAAATTGTTGTAAGGTTTAGCATATGACCTACTGTGTTTGCTCAAATACCTTGGCTTAGACTCCATAAACATGCTCTTTGAGTTATAATTTAGAGATTTAAATTTTTGATCAGTGTTTTTGGGTTAATTGCATCATTCATTTTTCACTTCACATATTCCAGAGTCCATGTTTTCCTGAACTCTGAACGTAAACATTTTCATAAATATGCAAATAAAAGAAATAAGAGTGTTTAAGGGTAAAGTTCTTCATTTATTCCTAAGAAAGATTGTGGACTGAGCAAGCATGAATATCTGTAATGAATGAATTTTTGAGGATAGAGTAGAGGTCTTTTAGGATTGATCGTAGAGATTCTAAGCCCGGGAAGTATGTGGTGCAAATTGAGAGAGGGTCCGAGAATCAGAAAACATGCCAACACTCCCAAACCTTCCTCCGCCGCGGAACCCCACCCTCTTTCAATTTGCACCACTTACTTCCCGGGCTTAGAATCTCTACCCTATCCTCAAAAATCATAACACCATTGCCAACCTTTTTCCCAAATGTCCCTCTGTTTCTTTCAAATGCCCCGCCAACCTATCTGACCCTTCTCAAATCAATCAATCCTCTCTTTGAATCCCCGCCCCGTCCCAAAACCACTCCCATACCATACAATAAACCTAGATGCAAAACATGCCCTATTTTCAAAACCAAAATCCCATCCCTCTCCCACCCACTTTTTAACTCTCTCCCACCTGCTTTTTAACTCTCTCCCACCCGCTTTTTAACTCTCCCACCAATTCCCTCCTCTACTTGCACATCTAGCAATGTAGTGTACCAAGTTTGCCCTGCCTATTATATTGGACAGTGTACCATATCCCTTAATATTAGAATTAACAACCACCGGGCCTCATGCATACTGCCTCTGGGGATTGGGAGCATATCAATCAGGGCCACCAGGCTCCCTATTCCCAAACAGGCTTCCGAACACCACACTCCCTTTGATAAATGCTATAGTGTATCCATTTTAGCACCCCTCCCACCCTCTGATCCTCCACTGAAACTCAAAACATTAGAGCAATCCTTCATCTGGCTCTTGGAGTCCTGGAATTGGCCAGGAATCAATATTAGGCATTAATTACCCTGCTCCTAACATATTTTCATCCCCCCTCCACCCCCATCACCTTTGCCCCACCAAATTTTCCCCACCCTTCTAACGCTGCCCCTCCAAACCCTTCCCTTCCGAATTCTCTCACCACCTTCCCCTTCCATCCATCGCTGCAGCCCTCGTATTGCCTTCAGTTCTGTCCCTCTCTTCCTTGATAAAGGTGGATACGACCACCGAAAATGTGAAAAATAGTGAGTCTCTTTTTTGTGAATTTCTGTGTGTTTTTGTCTGTGCCCACTAGTGCTAAGTGTTATTATTATAAGATAATCTACCGGTTAAGGTAGGTTTTTGGATGGACAGAGCTCCTAAATAAATATTTTCTGACTCCTAGCAAAACCCAACATCCTACTCTACATAAGGTCCCTCTTTAACTCCGAGTAATTTCTTTCACCCTTCATCCTGTCCAAAATCCCTATCCTGTTCCTTCCCTTTCCTCATTTGCCTAACATTCTTCCCTCAATTACAGCCTTCAACATCCCACTGCCTGTCAATACCCCCTTCATCCACTTTTCCTGCATCCATAGGATTTCACTCAACAAACCCCTCTCTTTGCCCACCATATCAAGTACTTCCTCATTTGTTTTCTTCTCGGTCCATGTCACCATCTCCATTCTTCTCTAAACCCACATTTCAAAAGCCTCCAGTCTACGTCTATCCTCCTGCTTCAATGACCATGTTTCCACACCTTACATAGCTACGCTCCCTATCAAAGTTATTAAGAGTCTTTTCTTAATATCCTTAATCGACGTCCCTCTCATCAACTCCTTCCTCCTTGTGAAAGCCTCTTTGCCTAGCACAATTCTTCTCCTTACGTCCCTACTCCTTTGACCGTGTTGGTCCAAAACACTTCCGAGATATGTAAACTGTTCTACCTGCTCCAGCTTTTGCCCTCCTATTTTAATGTTTAGCTTAGCCTTTTTCTTCCTAGAAAATCGCATAACCTTTGTTTTATTAATATTGATTTTCATCCCATACCTATCGCACTGAATTTCCAATTCCCTCAGCAATGCTTGCAACCCCTTGGCTGACTGACAAACTAAAGCTTGGTCATCAGCAAACCTAACTGATTTTACGAATTCCCCGCCCACCTTCATTCCTACCTCGAGTTCTTCCCATGCCTATTTAATAATTTCCTCTGCATACAGGTTGCAGAGCAACGGTGATAATGGGCAACCTCTTCCTAACACTGCCCAACTGGACTCCCCGTTCCCCACTCGCACCTTTGCAGTCTGAGTCATGTACAGGTTGCGGATTAGCCTCCAATCTATTCCTATTTTCTGCAATATACTGATTAGTTTTTCCCAATTCACTCTATGAAACGCTTTTTCGAAATCTACAAAACAAGCAAATACCTCCTGGTTGTATTCTATACTCCTTTCGATTAATATTCTCATTACTGCAATGGCATCATGCGTACCTCTCCCCTTCCTAAACCCAAACTGATCATCCCCTAAGTAAACATTTGCCCCACTCTCTATTCTTTTGTTTATGATCCTGAGAACAACTTAAGCTGCGTGGGATATCAAACTTAGTGTCCTGTAGTCCTCACATGATGTAGCCTTTACCTTTGTCGGAATAGGAACTAAAACTGATCTCACAAAGTCTTCCGGCCAGATTCCTTCCTCATAAATACTACGAATGAGCCCATATAGCCTCTTCCTCCCAAATTTTCCTAAACATTTCAATAGTTCCGCGTGAATGTTATCCACCCCCATGGCCTTATTTAGGTTCATCTCCCTAAATGCCCTTTCTATCTCATCATCGAGTATGCCTGGACCTAAGCTATCTTCCCTTACGTCATGTTCCTTTTACTTCTATGTCTAACTTTGTTGGTCGAAGTTCTTTACTATACAGATCTTCTATATACTCCTTCCATCTCTCTTGGATCTTTCCTGTGTCAGCTATTACCTTACCCGTCTTGTCTCTAACTGCTATCGTTGATCTCCCTTTCTTACTTCCCGATAAAGATTTAACTTTGCTGTACAGCGCACCGATTTCACCCTTCCTCTGCAGACTTTCCATATCCTTGCACTGCATCTTCCACCATGCTTCTTTTGCTTTATTTGTTGCCCGCCTCAATTTATTGTTTAATTCTTTGTACTTCATTTTGCCTAACTCTGTATTTACATTCTTCCATTTTCTCTGCTCATCCATCTTTGTAATCATCTCATCCGCCAAGTGATATATATGTATGTATGTATGTATATTTGTATATGTATGTGTATATATTATATATATATATATATATATATATATATATATATATATAACACTTTTTGAAAGTCTCACGGACGTGAATAATAATGTATAACACTTAGCACTAGTGGACACAGACAAAAACACAGAAACACACAAAAAAAAGGACTCACTATTTTTCGAATTTTCGGTGGTCGTTGCCACCTTTATCAAGGAAGAGAGGGACAGAACTCTCTTCCTTGATAAAGGTGGCAACGACCACTGAAAATTCGAAAAATAGTGAGTCCTTTTTTTTGTGTGTTTCTGTGTTTTTGTCTGTGTCCACTAGTGCTAAGTGTTATACATTATATATATATATATATATATATATATATATATATATATATATATATATATATATATATATATATATATATATATATATATATATATATATATATGTATATATATATATATATATATATATATATATATATATGTATATATATATATATATGTATATATATATATATAACATATATGTATGTATGTATATACACACACACATTTACTACAATCCCATGGGTAGACTAACAATATACCTGTGAGATTCAATCGTAGGAGAAAGAGAAGAGGTACACAAATAATGATTCAGAACGCAGAGCTCCTGCAATGATTTTGTAGTAGTAGAAGTAGTTATTATTGGAAGGGACCAACAGTTAAGATCATTTGCGCCATTAGGGATGGATGGGAAAGGATGAAGGGTGGAAAGAAACCTGGCATCGGCATTAGCCTACTCTTGTCAACAGGCATCCGCAGTTTAACGTCCCATCTGACGGACAGCTTACTCACTCAAGTGCTCTCCACAAAGCAACTGAAGTAAGGAGAGGGATACCACTGAAAAATATTTGTTGTCTCCAGGATTTATGTGAGGGCCCATTTGGTGGGAAGCCTGTATGTGAGCCACCACACCATCCCGATCCCTCAATGAATTTGTGAAAATCAAAGTATTGAATATCTGTTGTGTCTATGTTGCACCTCTTGTCTTGGAAATGGTTATTTTTTTATTTTGAATTACCATGTCAATAAAATTATTTTGAATTTCCGATGAATTATTTTTTTGTAAAAAATTTGTGCCTTATGACAAGGGCACCTTTAATAATCAGCAGGGAAATAAATATGAGCACTCAGGTGGGAGACTTTGTGGACTCTGAATGTGAAAGTCATTTAAAAGAGAATGCAAGATTTTTGACCTCTTCGTAACAAGTTTGAAAGTAGTGTACACCGTTTCATGAAAGTGCAAACTGCAAGCGATGCAATTATTTGTCAGTAAAACGGCAGGTATTCCATTCTAGCGTCAATGAAAGAGGTATAGTGTTTTAAGGACACTGAAGTATATTGCTGCTATTTTTCATTTCCTTAGTGTCAATAAAAAACAAAAGTTTTGATAGCCAACCTTTTGTTCTGGTGCTAATGTGGTGACATCTTTCACTGACCTAATTTTAAAAGTTATCAACATTTTAAACAACTGAGCATTTCTTTGAATTATCAGCCTTTGACTTTACATATATTTTTTTCAAAATAACTAGAATGAGGAACTTCTGACATACCTTTCATGCATGGTTGGTTCTCATGCATTCAATCAAAGTAAACCATTGATTCATTTTGTCAGCGAATGATATACTTCTTCCAACCAAAGAATATAATAAGTGAACTAATTTCTATTTATTCCTGAAACTGAAAAGCATTGATCTCTAATATTGATATGCCTAGATGGTATTATTTTCAGGAAGTTTTTTATGTCATGAGCCTGATTCCTTTGATTGGGAATTGATTGTCCACTCTCTAGAACAGACTAGACTGTATTTTCTTACATTGCTCAACCTATTTGTATGAAATGAATTCCTCATGCCAGGAAAATGAATTCCTTGATTTTTTCAATACACAAGTGCTAAAAAAATAAAGATGATGAATGAGAACTCATGACTACTCATAACTAGATATGAAAGTGAAATAATTATCTCATCCAAGAAATTATAAATTACTTATTTACTTATTCCAGCCTATCTCATCGTCGACTTAGAGATTTCCTTGGAAATGAAAAATAATAACTTTGTGATTCCACAGAATTTTTATTGTGATACGACCCGGGTTTCAATCTTCAACGTCATCTTCAGGTAACAACTCTACAAACATTCATCTATATATACAACATTTCGGTGGGGGGCGGGGAGGTGAGAAGGTGGGGGAGGGAAGTGGGGAATGATGGTTGGAGGGAAGGTTAGGAAGCGGGAGGAGACCCCCTATGGGGAGCACTCCTCTTAATGGCGGAGGAATGTGGGTGGGTTTTAAATGGTTCATAACGAAATGCAACGCCTTTTACATATCTTGAGGTCAAGGGAGAGTGTTGGGGGGGAAAAGAAGGGGTTTTTTACCCTCATTAGCCCAGGTATCGAGCAGACGTAAGTGGGCGACGTGGGCGAGTTATTATATTTCATTTCCAAGATGAATCGATTCCATAAAGTCACGCCGGAAACCATTAATTAGAGATTTCCATCATCAAATTTGGAATGCTTGTTATAAGCTGGGTGATGCATGATATAATCTTATCCTTTGAACTCTGATAGGAGCATCTAATGGAACTTCCTTGGTTTGTCTACACTTTGGTCCACATAAGGCTAATGATCATTTTTCCAATCCAAGTGTTGCATCCTCTGAAGAGTAAAATTTGAAACAAGGCAAGGCATATCTTTGCATAACTTGTGGAAATTTTTTAACAATGTTTTTTGTGTGATGTTATGGCTTAAAGTATCTTTTACTCTTTATTTCTTACGCATTTGTCACCCTAGATAAAGAATATATTTGCATACTTCAAACGGATATCAGATCCTTTGCAAGCTTCATCAATAACAGAATCAATTAGACATTTGAAATGTTGTTTCAGGAAAACCTTAAATCTAGTTTTGCATCTTAAGATTCTTTGATCATGGTCAATAGACCTATTCTTCATGAATACCATCTTAGCGTGAGCTCTTTTTCGCTTGATGTAATCCGTACTTCCTCTATCCCAAGTTATCCTGCTGCCCAGGAAGATGAAGGGTTCTTCTTGCTTTAGTTTCACTCATTGAAATGTGATATCCGACTTCAGCTTCTCTCATAGGAACAAAAGGATTTTATTTTTCTTCTTTTAAATTCTCATATTATATTCTCAAAATACCTAGTCCATTCCTGTGCTTCTTTTATTGCCTCTTCTAGACATATATTGAATAGTGCTGGCGATAGATTACACCCTTTTCTAACACTTCGTTTATTTTGGGTTCTATTTCCCTCCCATTTTTCATTTTCATGGTTATTACCTGATTCTTCTAGATAGATTATCTTCTGTTGTTGTAGTCCATTACTTCTAACATCTTGTTTCATTCGACCTTGTAGAGGGCATGTTCCAAGTCCACAAAAGCAATAAAGGCTTGTTTATGTGTGTCATTTTTGCGGCCAGTACTCTTTCGCTGAGTATTGGCTGTCTTGCTCTTCATTTTTCCTGATCCAAATTGGTTTTCTTCATTCCTTCTATTCTTCATTTAGTTATCCAAGTAAATGTTTTATGTTTGAGATATCTGGCTCAATGGTCTGTGTTCTTCACATTCATCTGTTCTTGGTTTCTTTGGTATTGCAGTCAACGCACCTTACTTGAAGTCCTATGGTAGTTTTCTACTGTCATAACTATCTTAGAGTATTCCAAAGAGAGTATTAATCGCTGTGACCCCAAGTACCTTGAATATTTCTCCATTTACTTTGTCAACCCCTGTTGCATTACTGTTCTTCAGGTCTTTCACATCTCTGTCAAGTTCACATCTCCGATCTCTGGGCCCTGTTTACCCTCTTCTATCAAAGTTTCTTCTGCAATGAAGCCATCTTCAAGTGGTTTGGGTCTTTGGTATAGTTCCTCAATGTATCCCTTCCATATCTTCTTTATGTCTTCATGCTCAATAAGTGCCTTTTGGCATCATTAGTATCTCAGGCGGTATAGCAGTTTGTTTTTATTTCTCTGAATCTCTAATAAATATTTAGGCTGGTAAAGTCCCACATTATTTTACCTAATGTGAGCCTTTATATTTTAACTATAGGTAGGAATATACATTAATATATCGGTCAGTATGCTACTAGTGATAATGGCTGGCCTTTTTGACTCCTTGCTCTCAGGTATTATAAGTGTTTAAAGGAGGGTTTGTGCAAAAAGTTTAATTTCCAATAAGTTCTTAGATAGATAAATAGAAAGGATTTACAGTCTATGTTGGCGCACACACAGCCAGTTTATCCACTTACCCAAGGTGTACCAAATAGCAGCACAGGGAGGCTCAAGATAGTACGGGGGCTAACGTACTGGCTTCCCACCCAGAGGGCCCCGGTTCAAATCCCGGCGGTATTGAATATTTTTCAGAGCTATCTTGATCCCTACTTGAGGTGCTTTGCGGAGAGCAATTTGAGTGAGCACACCATCTGTCAGATGGGACGTTAAGCTGCGGACCCCTTGGCACATTTCGTAAGAGTATGCTAATGCCGACGCCGGGTTTCTCTCCACCCTTCATCCTTTCCTGTCCATCCCCTATGGTGCAAATGACCTTAGCAGTGGGTCACCTACCCTAAATACTACTACTGGCAGCACAGGCTGTATGTGTGTTGTAGGGTTATGTTCATTGTTAAATGAATTGCAGTTCTGACACCCCTAATCCATCAACCTCATGGCAAGTTTGAACTCAAGGTCTGTAACTTAGTGAATGCTAATGATAATTTCAAAAGCAGATGCTAATTCCTTGGTGGTTCCTGAAAAAAAATGATGGTTTTAAAAACTGTTATGCCACTGTTGAGTCCACATGGTAACCAAAATATTCCAGGCATGGTGTATGATAAGTTTATTTTCTTGCCAGAAGATGAATTTCAAATCACTTTGTTTTGGCTTGTTGCTTAAAAAATGTATCTTTCATCATATTGTAAGAATTTTTGTGAGGAAAAAAGTAATGGCATTTTTATTTAAATGTTTTTGTGTGGGGCTGTACGAGTAAGGGGTGTAGCTCTTTGCCTTTCTATGAATGACTATCTATGAAAGCCATGACTGCAGGAAATTGTTATTACATGCGTGATCTCACCTCATCTAAGGAAGATTAAATCGGGGCCATCAAGATAAATAATGTCAGAGGCCATCCTCACTACGTCAAGAAAAACTAATTTCTTAAGAAAGCTTGGTGAAGCTAGGGTCAAAGTTCGCTGATAAGAGAACTCACATCCAATGTGATAGACTGGTTTCTGTGAAGTATGTTTGCTGGGCATTATTGGTTGCATGTGCATGATATATCAGTCAGTTGTTTGATATTCATCACTGCACATCTAAGAAGTTGCTTATTCATGAAAGATTTGCTCAAAGTAAGTTATTCAATTCACTTTTTTGAGCTTTATTAAATTCTTTTGGTAATCTAATTATCTCATATGCATATAAATAATTTGTTGGGTTAAATAAAAGTTAATGGATTAAAGTAAGTTTCTAAATAGCAGGGGTAATGCCAAGCTTGAAGTCAGTGTCAGTTGTTCATAAATTTGATGATTTTTTCAGTCTATGTATCATAACACTCGCTTATTTGTGCTGTATGAAACTTATTATCCTTAGTACAATTGTGCACACAAAGTGTTCCAATAGCTTACACTGGCTGTGTGGGTAGCTATACAAGCTGTGTAGAGGGGTATCCCTTGTGGAAGTCTTTGAGGAGGAGGGGGAGGATGTCATAATAATAAGTTACCTTCCGGAGGGTGAATAAGGCATCCAGTTGGTATCTAATTTAAGATTGTTTAATGTTTGTCATTTTATAAAATATATATATAATTATCCTTGAGCAACAAAGAAGACAATGCAAATGTTCACCAATGAAACCCCATTTAGAATTATTTAAGCCTCAATCAGTCTGTTGAAAGAAATTTTAATACTTGTTTCATTTCCCTGTATTATGCCTTTGAAAAAACAAAAAACAATTCTTTCATGACAGTGAACTTTCTTTCAGTACAAACAGGTAATTGAAGTGATCAGTTGATAATTTTGGCAAAAAATGCTTCCATCAAAACCAAATGTGCTTTTTTTCTCTGAAAAAATGTTTCATGTGTAGGTTTTTCTGTTGATTTCATTTAATAAATATGTTAAGTCACCCCTTATTTTTATAGTATGCTGACATTGGGCTTATTTTTAATGCATCTTTTTTGGTTCATGGTCTTGGTGCTTCCCAAAACCATGATGCCTCCTTTAACTCCCTAACTCTGGAGTTGCTAGTTGGATAAAAGCCCTCAGAGTGTAAGCAGCTACAGAGACTATGTAGCTGGCTACAGAGCTGTGGAATTGCCTTCAACAGCCTCTGTAGCTATGTAGGCACACAGCTTGTGTTTTCATCTATGTTGGCACTTCCTCCTGAGGATTCTAAATCACTTGAAGTAAAAATTCATTCATTATCATATTTTGATGATTTTAAACTTTTTTTCAGAGAAGTAGTGAAATTACTTTTGCAATACATCATAAGTGAAACATGGCCATGCAATCAGCAAAAAAGTTTTGCTCATTACCATCCATTTTTAATGTTGCCAATAGAGGATGTAGGTCAACAAATTTGGCATTACGAGAAGGTGTCATTGAGAATGACTGTGAAAAAATCAAGCCTTACCACCAAGTTCCAGGCCCAACGAGCATTCCGATATTTGGGACATCTTACCTTTACCGCAATGGTCAGTATCTTTTCCCAAGATTAAAAAAATGAATAGGTTACTCCTACATCATATGTAAAGTACCTACCTCTAGCTATTTTGGCATCATGCAAAAAGATTTCTAATCTAAAAGAAATTTTTACTTAAAAGTCACTGCCATTTGAATAATTATCTCTTCCCAGAAGTAATATGTGTTCAGCAGACAGAGTTGGCTGTCAAAATGTAATTGCCCATTTATATTTGTCTGCCACTAGAATTGAAGTATCTCGCTTCTTAATTAAAAGTGTGGAAATCAATATCAAAAAGCATATTGAGACCTTAGGCATAACAAGCCATCATTGATGGTTGCCTTTACTGTGAGAATAGAAAAATAATGAAATCTTTTGAAAAGTTATTCCAAATTCTACCCAACTGCTTTGCTGTATCCATCTGTGTGCTAAAATTTAAGGCAATGCTAAAGGTAGAAAAGACTATGCTTCTGGAAGAGACTGCTCTCCAAGATGATTTCATTCAGCTTAAGCACTTTCTGATCATCAGCACAACAAAAATCTAACTTACATATATATGTTGTTACTTATAACATGTTAATTCAGTAATGCAAGTGCCTTCCTTACACGCATCTGATCTGCTCCACTTGCAGTCCCCTGAGTAGTAGAGTCGGCCCTGCCTACCGGTAATTCTCATGATTCACTTAAAACATGGTCTGTGCTTTGCGATGGGTTTTTTCTCCATCGCCTGGTTTTTAAAAATAACATACATCCTCCGTGTAGGTAGTCGCCATGGCAGCTAAAATACTGGTATAGGTGTATTTTCTTTGTTAAAATTACATGGGCTTAGAATATTTTTCTGCCTGTATCAGCAATAGTTCATCACAACCCTTTGCTTCAGTATCTAGCACCGAAGGTGGGAGGTCAAGGTACTGTTATCATCTCAGCGAGAATGTGCGTGAGAGTGTTTAAGGAGATGTACATAATCATATCGAGGCTCAAGTGATATGACATACTCTGATTGCAGAATTGTAGTAGTTGAAGATATTTTGCTGAGTAGAAAGTGAAAGGATAAATATTTAAAATATGTTTTAATAATATAATTTTATTTTTAGTCACATCTTTATGATGTATAAAGGGGTGGGGTGCAACTTACCTGAGCATCTGAATTTGCAGTAACCTTATAAATGATAGTTTCCATGCCCTAATATTTACTATGGGACAAACCAATTTGGGAAATAATGATGCATTATCTAAGAATGATCACTTTAATATTGTAAATAGTGTTTGTGAATTTAATTCTTAATCCAGCATTTTAAAATGTTTTCCCATCTGTTTCTGATGACCAAGTTTTTTATTAAAAAGTAAGGCATTATACCTTAAAAATAATATGATGCAAATTGCCTCCCTTATATATTTAGGCACATATGAAATAACTAAATACCATGAAGCCTTGAAAGACATGAACAGAAAATATGGACCTATTTTTCGCCAAAATTGGGCTGGGCAAGAAGTACTACATATATTTGATTTAGAAGATGTAAAGACAGTTTTACATTCAGCTGGAAAAATGCCTGTTGTTCCTCCTATTCAGGAAGGTTCTCGAATATATCGCCTGAAGAAAAATCATTCCGTGGGCCTTGGAAACTTGTAAGTGTTATTTAATGAGATTTAAAAATTGCTATCAATGTGTAGCAGACTTTTATAGGTTATCCTGCAAAAAAGTATCGCTTAACTAACATGTGGGTATTTGGGACCACTATGACAGAGGCATAATGATATTGTATCTCATTACGATATTCATACCATGGTGGGTCTCTATTATAGTTATGTTGCAATGATGTCTGTTTATATTGGTTCGAAGAATGCTCAATATACTATAGTGGCCATTTTTTGTGGTATACTTGTGCATTGGTGTATAACTTGTCTGCTCATCCAAAGAACAGGTGGGCTCCACTCATGGCTATGTAGGCTGTTTAGGTAGCTACACTTGGAGTACTTATTGGCAGCACAGGCTGTAACCTACATTATGATAATAATAGGTGCTATTGGGGACATCATATCATCATACTTCTGATGACCTTTTTTTGAATTAAAAAAATCTGTCATACTTTCTGATGATCCCCACAAAAAGCAAATCCATAGGAAGCTCTGGTTTTTTGGAGTGATAAACTGCTTTTTTAAGTGTCTATTGATACAGTATATTAAAGAAGACTCATCGAGTATAACTTGGTGCAGAAATTAGTCACATGGATTGGCCTGGTACCCAGTGTGCTGCAAGTGCATGTCCAAAAATTTGGCATTTAATGTGAGTTCAATAGGAGTATTGTTTATTGACAGATTAGGCACATGAGTTGATTTGATTAAACATTAGATTTTGAGTTTGGATCATGCTTTAACTTATTATCCTCATACCAACTTTAACATAATCCAATAAGTTTTTAGTTTGATGAAAGAGTAGGGTGATGAAGGTAACTTATCAGAAATAATGAAATTAGCATCATCAGTAAATACAGACAGATTTGACTTTCTGTTGGTACATGGCAAATGTAAATCATTTGCAGACAGTAGTAACAGAAGTGGCACTACTGGTACATTGACCCTTAAGGAGCCCGTTTAAAATTTGTGGGGTTTTAATATATATTTTTTGTCATCCAGAATAATTTCAACTCTCTTTAATCTATTCAATAAGTGAGGGATGAAACAGAATTCACCTATGTAACTTTTGGCATCTTTGTATGATAATGTTATTATTAACATGTCAAATGCACTAGAGAAATAAAAAAATAAATCATTCCTTTGTGGTAACTGCGCAAAGAAGTGAAGAAAACTGTATGGTTTCAAAGTGATCTCCTTTTTTAGTATACCCATTTAAATATAATATTGAATTCATGTAGATATACTGGTAGTCAGTTGATAAAAATTGGTTAAAACATATGGAGAGTTTTAATAAAAGTTAAATTGGTCTGTAATTTTCAATGTCATGATAAGCTCCCTTATTTTGTAAATGGGTAAAACTTTACTTGTTTTAAGCAAGTTAGGAAAACTTCCAGAAGGAGGGATTTATTAAGTTAGAAAACAGAAGGCTGTCTAATGTAGCTTCAGTAGTCTAACAGCAGCGTTCCTGGTGTACTATCTATGCCAGGTGTAGAATTGTTACTTAACTTCTGAGCACAAGGTAGAGCCTACGTTTCTTTCATCATGTGGATATAGGTATAAAGAAATATGATATTTAATTTTGTCCTTGCAGTAGTGTTGGCCCTGGGTATGTCTATGTTTAAAAAAGTCTCATTAATTTTGTAGGAAGCAGTACATCCATATGTAATAAGATTGCCTCTGTTATTATGGAAACAATGGAGAGTTCTACAGTTTCCAGCCTGTTTCATTTATGATTCATAATTCTTTAGTCTTATTGGAAGCTTTAGTGAATCTAGTGTTATTAAAAGATAGGTTGGCTTCCTTTGTGGTGAGTTCACTCATTTTTAGTTAAAAGAAACTCAGCATAGTGTTTTAGAAACTTGTTTCCATAATAAGCCATTTATTTTACTTTCTAAGAAATTTCAATTATTTCTAAATTTTATCATGTCTTCCTGCTGAAGTAACTGTACTTTTTTCCTTTCAATCTTGTAGTTAGGTTTGCTCATTTAAGCTATTAATGGCATTCTGAACAACAATTACTGAAATTGGAATGTATGGGTTCAGCCTGAAAGGTGTCTCCTGAGTTACATTTTGAAAACTAATACTTTAGATGATTCACATTAGGAATGTGACAACATTTTCCTTTAGAAACACATATTAAGTCAAGAAACTGCACAAAGAGAATACTGCTTCTATCATAGTAGTAGTATTTAGGGGAGGCGACCGACAGCTGAGGTCATTAGCGCCATAGGGGATGGACAGGAAAGGATGGAGAGAAACCCAGCATCAGCATTAGCCTGCTCTTAACGAAAGGTGCCAAGGGGTCCGCAGCTTAACATCCCATCTGACAGACGGTGTGCTCACTCAAATTGCTCTCCACAGAGCACCTCAAGTAGCAATCGGGAGACCACTGAAAAATGTCACCTCCGAGATTTGAACCTGGGCCCCCAGGGTGGGAAGCCACCACACTATCTCGATCCCCGACAGAGATGCCATGTAAGCTCCTTCAAAAATTGGGATATCACCTTTAGGTAGGTAATATTTTGGTTACTTCTAACTAGTAATGGTAGTTTTTTTTTATTTAGTGGCAGCATTTTTAACAAATATTGTTATAGATGGAGCTCACATGACATCTCCGTGAGCTCCATCTATAACAATATTTGTTAAACATACTGCCACTGAATAAAAAAAACTAACACTACTTGTTGGAAGTAACCAAAATATTACCTGCCTCAAGGTGATATCCCAATTTTTCAAAGTCCTTCTTTCCTCAGTTAAAACTTCAATGTGCATAAACCTGGTACATAACTTCACAATAAAGGAAATAAGTGTAAGATTGGGAGGAAAATCTAATTAACTTTTGGACTTTTAAGAAATGGAGATGACTGGTATGAGATGCGGAGTGCTGTTCAACAAATCATGCTTAAGCCAAGAGAGGTTCAGCATTATCTGCCCCACGTTGATGAAATCAGCATTCACTTCATCAATCGGCTACTGCAGGATCGCACGAATGAGGGTCATGTTAAAGATCTTCATAATGTGGCTTCAAAATGGTTTTTGGAGAGTAAGTTTTTAAGCACAGGGTTTAATTCATGTTATACATGTATTGGATACATTACCTATGTTTTCATTTAGAGTAAAAAATATAATAGTTTACAGGCTTTACACAAAATTATAATAGCAAATTAACTTGTATTTTCACTTCCTTAAATGTGTACATTATAATGAATTATATACAGAATAAAATTTGTGTACATCAGAAACATAGGTTCATGCTTATTGTTGTAAAACCAACTATTGAATTTCAGATGCTGGAGAAATTCTGTTTGAAAAAAGATTAGGATGCTTAAATGGTGGAGAAACAGAGGTTAATGCGCAGAAGTGGATTGACTCTAACAGAGAAATTTTTTACTATAATGCTATCTTAAAAGTAGCCACTCCTCTGTATAAATACATCCCTACAAGGACATGGAAAAAACTGGTGGCGGCTGAGGATTATTTTCACAAGTAATTCGAATTAGAATATAATTCCCTCAACAAATTAATACTAACTTGCAAAATGAGCATCCTGACCGACTGTGATTGCTAACCACATAGTTTGGTGTTTCAGGGCTGCTGGGAAACATATCAGGGACACTATCCTTGAAATTAAAGCATTGGCAGAATCCAAACAATTGAATAAGGATAGATACAATTTGATGGCATATTTTATATCAAAGGAGTTGAATAATAAAGACATCGCATTCATGTGCCACTCTCTCATATCCGAGGGTCTTTCAACTGTAATAGCCTATTCACATAATTAAGTTGTTAATATAAAGAGAATCCAAATATCTTGGTGTTAACTTGTTTTACTTTTGTTGAATAGGTCCCATCTAGTATGCAATATAATGCATATTGCATAGCAAAACACCCACATATTCAAAAAAAATTACATGAAGAAATTGACAAATTTGTCCCTAGAGAAGGCCCAATCACTGTGGAAGTGTTAAATCAGCTATCATATCTCAAGGCATCAGTCAAGGAAACCTTTCGGTAAGCTTGCATGACTACAATGAAATTGAACATTTTATACCTGAAATTGAAAGTAATATTCCAATTACAGAATGTTTCCACTTGGTACTGAAGTGTCAAGAATAATACAGAGAGATATGGTACTGGCAGGATATTTGATACCAGCTGGGGTAACTAAGGAGCATTATTTACTTTATGATATAACAGTATTTAGGAACCAAATGATGATATAAACTATGAAATAACATTTCAGACAGTCATCGATTTAAACCACTCCAGTCAACTTCGCTCGGAAAAGTATTTTCCTAATGCAAACAAATTTCACCCCGAGAGATGGATGAGAGGAAATGATGCAACGGAAAATGCCTTCATTTTAACTCCGTTTGGCCATGGTACACGCATGTGTGTTGGTAAGTCTTATACATTTGCTTTGCAATGACTATGAAGTAAATAGTGTGCCAAGTTTGATAACTCCTTTCAATTTCTTCAGGTAGAAGATTTGCTCTTCAATCTTTGTATGTTGGCCTTGCAAGGATGCTACAAAAATTTGAATTAGTTTGCAATCCAGAAGATGAGCTGGGACAAGTCTTCAACACACTGCTCTTTCCTGACCGGCCAATAACTGTGAAGTTTAATGGAAGGTGAAAAAGATTTGACACTTGTTAACTTGAACCAAAATTCATTTTATCCAATATATTTTGAGACAAAGACTTGAGCAATCCCAAATAAGCATTTTTATTATCTATCACCAAATTCCCATCTCCGGGCATTCATGATATGCTCCAGCTTGGATAGGTAAATAGACTTATGAAGGTGAAGAGTTACAAATGCATTACTCTAAATTCTATGCAGGAATTACCAGTTTAAATGGGATCAGTAGTATAAATTGTTTCATGTGATAGGTAGCCATGAGTTAGTTGTTAATTTAAAAAATCTTGAGAAATTCACCATGGATTTCAGATAATCCACAAGTTATATAAATTTCTTTTTATCACCAATATTTTTTCTGATGAGCTTAGCACGGGACCAGACCATTGGATGGATTGAAATTCCAGATGCCTTTCACCATTTACTGTCTCACACTAGGCTGCCACTAATATTATTCAAAACCCTAATACAATTAATTACATTTTTAATTACTAATGATCAAGGAATTTCGCTGAAGACTGTTTTCATAACTAATTCCTCAGCCTTGTTTTTCATTAGTAGAAAATAAGAATAAGCTTTAACATTTGTTATTTTACAATATAGCTGCCTCTTAGCTCAAATAATAGAAAGGTATGGAATTCTACAACAGAATATCAAATAAGGTTGAGCCATTTAATTTTTTGATCCAAGTGCCTAAAAGGTAATTTGAAACCACACTACATCTTTTGCTGAAGGTGGGTAGGTATTGTTCAGTTATTTTGAGAGCAGAATGTGAACTCAGTTCTTTCATTTATTTCTTATGTGAATTTACAGAAAACATAATAAATACATTTTGCCACGCTCATTTTATATTCAGGTCGATGATCAGCTTGATAATATATAAATAGAGGTTATTTTGTGACTTAAAAGGACCAATTAGTGTTGGTGACCTTTTGTAGTTGTAGTCTTAGTTGCGACATAGAATTAATTAATACCAAAGTAAGAAGATAGTCATGTTCCCAATATAAGTATTTCAATTTTCATTGTTAAGTCATTACTAGCATATTAACCTACACGAATTTGAAGCTATTTTTACTTTAATGCTCTAAAATGGCACATTCGATGCTTTTCAAAATGAGTTCATACCTACCAGCTAGCTAAGCAGATTTTTTTTACCGGCTGGTTGCCATTAGGAACATAAAGTCACCATATTATAGCTTGTGCATTATTTTTACTTTCTCCATTTGTAGTACAGGAGAAATTATTGTTTTCACAAAAAAATTCAACTTAAGGATTTCACTGACATAAATGTTTTAAGGTCACCTGAACAAGTGACATTAGCCATTTTTTGAATGTGCACAAGTAGTAGTATTTGTGTAGAAATATCTCAAAAGCTAACCTGAGCAGCGGGAAATTTTATTTTTATAGACTATAATTTTATTTTTTAGACTATAAGAATTTCTTAGATTTTGGCCAATATCCACCTAATGGAAGTGACCCCTACACTTTTCTCCGACCAAGGATTGCAGACCCACACCAAACACCATTTGATTGTTTAAACTACGCCCAAGAACTATTTTTATTGAAACCTGAATTTCATGAAGGATCTCAGTTTTTCCCGGCGTATTGTATTCAGGAAGTTCTCTCGGGTTTCCCACCGGGTCAGCGTGGTGTGCACCGACGTTTCGACGGCTAACTCTGCCATCATCTTCAGGGTGAAGTCACTTCACCCTGAAGACGATGGCAGAGTTAGCCGTCGAAACGTCGGTGCACACCACGCTGACCCGGTGGGAAACCCGAGAGAACTTCCTGAATACCTGAATTTCAACTATGCACAATTGTGTTATCTATTCAAATATGAATGAAATTATTAGCATGGGAATCGAACATTATATGAATAAAGGATTGAATTTTCTCTTTTTCTTGACCATTTATACCCCACACATATTTTTCCTTCCATTCAGCCTTCTCATCCTCTCCTGTTTCGTCTTTCCAACAGAGGAATATATTGCCATCAAAACTTTCGGAATTTGCCTTTTTTAATTTTTTGTAGGCTAAAATCATCTAACTCCTTCATTTGAATTCATATTCTTATCCATGAGACTTTCTTACAAAATACATAATACACGCCACGAAACGCACTGTTCTTATCCTTTATGATGTTGTATGATTGCTATACTATTATCCCCTCTTCTTGTGTTTTCTATTTCTCCTTTGGTGTGTGAAACAGCTCCCTAATGCCATCTCTTGGCCAAAGAATTGGGGCACTCGGTTGCATTAAGCATCGCAGAATTCGGCATAAATTAAGTTTCCTGGATAGCTCAAGTGGTTAAGGGCCTCCCGCCGGCAAGTGGAAAGATCCGGAGTTCATATCCCGGTCTAGGAAATATTTTCGCATTCATGATCTGCTTGATTCTGCCTTCCCCACCTCTTCTGTGTTTGTCCTTTGTGTGTGTTCCTATCCCTTTTCCTTATACCTGTTTCTATATAAATGAGTATATATATACATATATACACACATATCAATATGCGAGTGTGTATATGGATGTTTATGTGCACAAAATTCATACCACCAAAAGATATCTTATTTAGGCTTGGGTAAATATTATCTAAAATTTTACAAACAATGAGAATAATTGTTATAAAAATTTATTGATAATCACTGGAGTACTTATTGAAAATAAGCATAAGAACAATAAATATATATTACTTTGTCAGTAAGTGTTTCACACAAAAATATGCTAAATGAATAAAAAGGTTCATGACACGTATTTGTACACAAAATAGGATTTTCAACCTATACAGTATACTTTATATACTGTATACTTCAAAATTAATGACTAATGCAAAGCAAATTACTCAATTTACTGATTTATCACAAAGGGTATTTAGAGAAAAGGAATTACATGTTTAGAATCATTCATATCCATTTGAATCAAGTGCAGCAAAAGTTTTAACTTACTTGTTTCATTTTAATAGGACAGAGAACACAGTTAAAAGCCATGAGGTAAAAATATTAATCAGTCCTGCACAAATTTGCAAAACAAGACAACAAATACATTAACATGTTACAGTGTTTTATTGAAGAAATAAACGCTTTGTTTAAATGGGAAATACATAAAATATTTGAATTAATTTTTATGCAACTGAACATCACTTCTATTAGCGGCAGTAGTTTGTTTAAGTTATAATCAAGTCTGTTACTCATTTTGTGATTCCCAAACATGATTGCCTTGCGCCTCGCCTTAAATAATGATTTTTCAGCACCAAAGTAACATTATTGAATAAAAAATAATATTTGATTGATCAAAGCATTACCTTGTAAGGGCAGACCAAGGAGCTGAATTCTTCAGGGACCATTGCTCCAACATATTATAGCCATGCTACACAAATTTGACAAATGACATTCATGTCAGCTAGCATGACTTAGTACCCCTAGACTAACCAATTAGATGGCACCTTGGGAGATTTTTTTTAAAGGCAAAAGTTCTACTGTGATGCATGACTGTTTACGATGTCTGCACACTACTGACAGTGAAAGCTGTACTTTCATTAGTAACATCAGTAAAAATATAAACATTTTTATTTCTCTTCCATACCTGATGAAGCTGATTTTCAACAAATGACACAATATAAAGAATTTTAAAAGTCTTTTGGAAATTTTCCTTCTTAAGCAAACTTATTCTATGAAGTAAGGCCCTTTATCGAATGCAAAAATGGAAGGCAGCTTGGAATATGCTACCTAAAGATGTCACCTTAAGAAAATAATCAGACCCTAAACCTGTATGTAGTGTTCTTGTATAATATGATCAAAATCAAGGAATTAAATCTTTAAACATCTTTTATCAGTGCTTTCTGTAATATCTGACGTGTAACAATAAATAACTTTAACATCATGAAGTCCAAATCCATCCAACAAATTATTAAATTGCAGTGCATTATTTGATATCATAATGCCCTAAAAGTAACTGGAATCAAAACCTCATATTCTGAAAGAGAAAAAGCAATTGAAGAATAGGACTGGTTTTGGTTCCCATCCTGAGGGCACTTCCTTCTTTCCCTAAAAAATTCTACTAAAATACCCATATAATCCTTAACAAAGCAAATGAATTTCGATGCTGACTGCCTCCACTATTAGCCACCACAATGATACCACATAAACATTTACTAAGAAAATTCTAGACTGCTTTTGTTTATGAAGAGCTAGAAATATTCAATTTCTCTTGATTGTTGAAAATAAGGCCTCAGGTGAGTCACAGACACATTGTATAGTTACAAAGAAAGGCGACTCAACCATCTAAATACTGAATTTAATTCTAAATTCTTAATGCTTTCCGGAAATAATTAATAATTCTGTATAAATATGCTGCATAAAATACAGTTTCTCTGGCAAAGAACACTCAGCAGCAACCATCACACAATGTTGGAAGAACTTCTTTTCATTTAGTTTCATCTTTGATTATAACATATTACTAGCCAAGCAAATTTTCCAAATGAAGTCACACAATGTTTTAAATCCAGCATGTACAGGTCACTTTAAGTTGGAACTTAAATTGTACATTAAACTGATCATATTAATTAATATATACATAATTAAGTCTGCGACCAATATTTGATGATATTTACAAAGAAGCTCCACTTTTTTGGGTTTGAAAAAAATGTGATTTACCATTTCAGCACCCTCTCTTTTTATGGTATTAACTATAGTAATCCCAGTCTCAAGATATCATAGTTGAATCAGTATTATAGGAAAGTATGCTGTACCATGTGCTCCTGCAACATCACCCGCAAAAAGAACTTTTAGGGTTGTCAGCGCATGAACTAGAACTAGGGACAACATCAGAGGTTGATTCATTATTCAGTGAGTATAAAGTAATCTTTAGTCTACAGCTCAGTGTATCGTGGTGTAGATAAATTCAATGGGCACTGGGGGTCAGTCACAGATATCTCATCTGTCTTTGCAAGCTCCATTAATGCCATGGCCCCTAACCACTTGTCCTGGCTGTTTTCTGGAGGGCTATATAATGATGGACTTGTTTTAAAGAAGCAAGTATCATCAAGACCATCACTAACATCCTCCCACTCTTTCCCAGCCCTCATTAAAACAGTAGGCCTTGTTTGGTTAGTCTGACTTGTTTCATTCGCGTATTCAGATAAGTTTTGTGTCAGCCTAGGGACATTAGAATCTGAAGGTGACATAACATAATAGTTATCATTCAGTACTTCGTCTCGCTCATACCAATCTAGAGGCTGAGCCAGTTCCTGCTTATCACCCCATATGGAAAGATCCTTGCATGCTTCTCTAAGCCATCTCTTCTTTGGCTGCTCTTGCTTATAGACATCATACCTACTGATTTTCATTAAATCCGTAGATGATGTCATGAGAGTTACTTCATTTGAAGGGCCAGGAGTGTTCTCCACAAAAACTTCTGGCCTCTGCTGAGACTTTGCAGAGCATGGCGATCGCCATCGCATTCCTTGAATATTAGTGCTGTCAGTGAGTTGATTTTTCCTCGGAGAAGAATTTTCTTGCTGTGCCATATCACAAGCCAGACCTTTACGGCTCTTAAATTTTTTCACTGCACACTGAGAGCCTGCATTTTCATTCCCTTCTTTACTCTGCTTAGGTTTTTTTTCGGCAGTTCTAATTGGTGATGTATTATCTTCTCTATCTTTCTTATGCCTGAAAAAGATACAAAGCTTAATTTATTCCCCAGATAAAAACAAATGTTTCTCATAAAAGGGAAACAAATACCCCTGGGGATTCAGAAATCCGCAATTTTCCCAGATTAAAAGAAAGCAATACAAATATATGCATAGAAATTCAAAATATCCTGAATATAAAAAGGAAACTTAACAATATGAGTGAATGATCCATGCACCATATGGTTGGTCAATGAGAAAGGGGAGATCCGAAATCTTGAACATAATATTTGCTTTCCCATTTCTGCATCTGGGAGGATATAGCGGTCCATTTTAAATAAAATGAAGCTCTACATTAAAGGAAACCAAATTGTTACTTACTCTTTAAAATAGCAAACACATCATAATTAACCATAGTTCTTGCCAATATCAGTTTACTAAATTCAAAGCCTTTCTCCTCCATTTCAAGATGTTACCTCATTAATAGGCAAGCCCTAAAACACCAACAATGAAGTGACATATGCATCTTTGAAGCAGCCTATGAGACAACAACACATCCAAGGAACAGGGTAATGCAAGCAGGTAAAATTTGTACAACAAGTGATGAAATGCTGAAACATGGCCACGAATGGAACATTCACATTTCACACGAATACAGGCAAACAAACAGTAGTATGTAAGTAAAAAGAATGGAGAAATAATGGAGGCATGCACAATGCTGTCGTTTTACTGTGACTCCATCATTCAAAATGGCTGCCCCACTGGTGTACAATGCCTTTAGAGAGAAACAGACTCTGCATTGACTACCTTCCGTCTGGCTCCCACCCTTTGACCTATCTGGCATGGGTGACCCTACCAGAAGCAATGATTATTGCCCTTATCAGGTCTAAGGGTCAGCAACACATCCACCTCCACCATGTTCAAGTTGTAGACCATGGGAAGAGTTTGTAAGACGGATGCAAAATAATATGGCATCAAATTGTTAATTTTATTTTTTATACTTCTCATCTCATTAGGATGAATCAGCATCAATACATCAATAAGACTAAGAAAGTCAACATAATTATGATCCCTTTCCCAAAATTTACTCATTTGGATTTTCCCTCCTTTCTACTTCCTGATGCAATGAATTTCAGAATATAGAGCTGCTGGAACTAACAAGGTTCAAATTCAGGTGATACCCTCGGACACCCCAAGCTAGACCTGTGGCCGTGTACAGTTTTTCTGGGGACCAGAACTTCCTGGGAACTCACAGGTGGCACATGGAAAGGACCCGGTCCCATAACTTGTGTTAATTTCATATACCATAGGGATTACAATTGGCATCAGGTGAGAACGGGGTGAAGACTGCTACTTTAAGCCATGACAGGATAGCCACTTATTTATGAAAAATATGGCTACAGGTGCACAGAAGAATTTTGAAATCTCATATGCTTACAAGAATCAGATTATTTGCAGATGACATATGGATCAACAGGGAAATAAGGACATTCTGATTCTGGGCTACTCTCATGCGAACATAGATCAGATATCGGAGTGGCTGGAATAGCAACGCTCTCAGAGGCGACATCCTTGGTGACGATGGTAGGTAGACATAGCTGGTAAATTTATTCAAGAAGCAAAGGAAAGCGGATACAGGGCATAGTGAGAGGAGTATCAAATTTTCACAGGGAGGGTTTAGAAACACGAGCTACTTGTGGGTAATAAAAGAAGGAAACAATCACCATTTAGTTCCGCTCAAATGGAACACAGGAAATTGGTCCCCAAAAATATCTATTAACACATCCACAATGACAACATAATATGAGAACTACTTCCATCCACTGCTTATGCTAAGATAAAAATAGGTGTGACTAAAAACATGTTCACAAAAATTATATAGAAATGCTACAAGTAGATTTATCATTGAAGACGAATGAATTTAGTGGAGCTAGCTTCATTTTGTCTTCATTTCATAGAACCAAAATCAATCAGGCTTCATTAGTTGAATAGTTGGGTGCACTACAGGGAAATTAAAAAAAAATGGGATTTTGATTTTTCCACTTGGCACAAGGTAGAAAATTGTACATAATGATGTAACATCCAAGGTCATGATTGTAAGAGGGAATGAAAAGACAATTTTCGTATCAAAATTATTATCTTCACATTATCGCTTTTAAGCAAGAAATTTAATTTGAAATAATAAGTTGATAGCCCATGGTAAGAGATAGCTGCATGGAAATGTTGTCGCAATGCAGTCAATCAACTCAAGACATCAAGAATTCAAATCCTGAAGAAAATTTGAGAAAACAGAATCACATCTATTGTAGTTTTGCCTTCCTCAAGTATGTAAACAAATTGATCATCCTCGGAGCAGTTTTCCTTCATGGAACACTTTGAACAATGACATATCCGAGAAGAAATACATGCAGAGACTGGAGGCATGGCATATCAGCAACCAAACCTTTCCAGCTTGTGACCAGGAGTTCCCTTCCTGTATATATACCCCCGGCTGATCAAGATGGCCGAATAGAGTATATTTACCAGAAGCAGATTGTCTGGGATGGATGGTCGGCTAAGTTGGCTGTCGAAGGGACGCAAGGTCACAATGAATGACGGTTTCTTTATTATCCTTTGACAGTTGCTTTTTCATTTCTAACTTGACCTATTTTTAACTTTGAATGAAAATAGAGGAAAGGCAACATATTGTGTACTGAAAACATTTTCTCCACGACATCTGAAACTCGAGCAGTGGAATAATGCATTTTTAAGTATCCCACAGCATTCAGCTCCAACCCCTTTCTACCCTCACCGCATCTTGGTCACGGATCCCTCTTCCATGCCAAGGATGAAGATCTATTATTGTATTGCCCTTCTATGATATATCTCACTCCCCGACTCCTTCCTTCAATCACTGTCCACATTCCCAATGATAGTAACTTCCATTCATAATTTTTCATAATTTAAAAGATATTTTTAGTTAACTACAGTGCCTCAAAATGAAATCCTTAACAAATGTAAATCTAAGTTGTTTTTATCATCTCTGCATAAGTAAATACATATTTGTAACAGTTTATGAGAGAGAAGAAAGTCGTGAGTTAAATTTAGGAAGATACCAAGTAATGGGTACTAAGATCAAGTCTTCTGCATCTTTTTTTGACTAAGTATGACTGGATATACACTTAACTTTTCATTAAGCCACTGAAATTGGGACAGTGAGAGGAAACTTTCAATGCAATAATTTCAGAGTGTAAAAATAATTCCCCTTGACCGGGATTCGAACCCAGATCCCTCAATGTCTGGTCAAGTGCTTAGCCAGTTAAGCTATCGAGGCATCCTCTTTAACTCTGAAATTTTGGGTGAAATGCTTATTAGGAGATGACTCCGTTAAAAGTTAGTTGGGGCATCTCCCACAGTTTCTTTGGAATTTTTCATAAATGTACACAAATACTTGTTTCTCTTGGGAACCCACCATAATTAACCCAAGTAGCATGTGCTGTACCATTTAGTTAAAAATACACACACACATTTTATGATAGGATTCACCAGAACTACCAGATCTCTCAAGTCAACATTTACTTCTGTCTCTTTTGTCAAAGAAATTTATTCAAGAAACCTCATCTCAGGATCCTTGAGAAAGTTATTTATACAGGGTGGCCAGGATTTTAATGGTTTATTAGTCCAGGTTTGCAAGGATAACAATTCAATTTCAGTTAAAACTAAATGGGTATAAGTAGTATTAAGGGGAGGCGACTGACAACTGAGGTCATTTGCGCCATAGGAGATGGACAGGAAAGGATGAAGGGTGGAGAGAAACCCGGCTTCGGCATTAACCTACTCTTTACGAAAGGCGCCAAGGGGTCCGCAACTTAACGTCCCATCCGACGGATGGCGTACTCACTCAAAGTGCCCTCCACAAAGCACTTCAAGTAGGGATCGAGATAAAACTAAATGGTGACACAACCATTTCTACTACTATACTTTCCTCTTGTAATCCCATTAAAACTGCTGAAGTTAAATGCATATACACAACCGTTTGAGCATTTTCCAATAGCACAGGATACTTAAGCAACAAAAATATTTTTTAAAAATTGAATGGCTCACCTTAAAAATCCCACTTTCTGCACAGAGGGATATAACCTTGTTTGAAGTAGTGAAATCCTACATTGGGGCTTTTGATATCTTTTAACATCTGATTGATTAAGATTGTTAACATTTTCATTAAACTTTTCCCATTTTTATGGCTTGCATTTTAGAAACAAAAATATTTACATAAGTACATAACAAAGCTTATTACAGCTTTGAATAGGAAGTTACTATGACAGAAAAATCGAATTTAAATAAAATTTGAGAGATGAAGTGTTAAGTCATTTTTCCATTAAACAATAAGGCTTGTAAAATAGCATCAGCACAAAAAGTAGCTTTTAAATCAATTCCGGAAAAATAAGCGCAACCTTATCATTGACGAGAAACCAGCCAATCAGACATTAGAGTAATCCCGAGCAGAGAGTGAAATTAATTTCCACTCCCCATTGTAAAACCTTGGATGAATCAAACAAACCCAATGTTCCTTTGCTCTTACGGTATCATCAATTTCTAGAGAATTCTTTAATATGATTCCCGACATTAATACTCACACATTACTCAAAAGATTTGGGCAGAAATAATGAACTGTAAAATCAATTTTTCACACATGCATAACACAGAAAGAAAATGGTCAATTCAGATAGAGGGATATTAGAATATTAAAAGACACTCCAGAAGAAACTGTACGTAGTTTACCATGTGACTAAATAGAGTTAATACGCTTAAAATGTAAAAATAAAACTCAATAAGGCATTTTAAAGTCCTCAACATCTAAATTATCTGCCGCATGCATAATCACATAAAAACGCACGCAAGTTTCAGATCGGAGCAGTCGTACATTGAGAAGCCACAAGAGAGGATTTTCTTTCGCCGTTATTTTTTGTTATTTGAAGTTATGGAAACAAATTTAAAAATTTAAGTTCCATGAACAAATTTCCTGGTCCTACACTGATTTATCCTGATGGAGGAATGACTTCCTGCAGACTTCAGACTGCAGACTTCCCCGGACACATTAAGGCCAGGTTGAGGAATGCCCTGGAGAGTGGAATGCACCTATCAGGCAATAGTGTACGAAAGGAAGAAATGGTGTGAAGTGGGAAAAATTCGATAAATTTCCCGAAAACATCTTATATATTACCACCTCAGAAGTGTAAAAACAGGAAGTTCAACAAACACAACAACTGTAGACGACAACGGCTGTAAATTACTTTGTGTATCTCCAAAATTAACTCCTCCAATCATCCATTTCCTACAAAAGAGACTGAAGGGTGTGATGGAAACATGTCCTTACAGTCCCTAAGATACCAGTGGGAGAGAAAACCTTTCCCCAATTTCCCTTGATAGAATGAGATTCCCCTAGAATCCAAGAAAATTTCCACGAGGTCATAACTTCCAAAACACTTCCGGCATCAACAACAACGTTTTTTATGCATTCCAGCTGAAGTGGAGGCGGCTCATATTGGACGTTCCAAACCCTCTAGTTAATTCCTTGGAGAAGTTTAGTGTATCCCGTAATATTACTTAATGACGCAATAGTTATAATAACCACTCGAAAATGTCTTGACCTAAGCTCCACTACACAGGCAATCTATGACGATTGTTTTCCTCGTTGACCAACGAGAACCTCCTCCGAAGCTGAATAATTAATTGAGATCATTACGTTAAATCTGCGGGGGAAAGCATGGTGGCCGTAAGAGTCCAACAAGTGAATTTCCCAGGATCAGAACAAAACCAATGACGGAAATACCTTAATGATCAAAAATACATTGTGAATAATACCTTTCGAGCCAAAGATTAACGTCATTATTCTGGTCCGAGTTCGAAGCCACTGGTTGCAATACGACGTCCTTACTTCGTCGCAGCGGAGCATGAGGATGATCTGGACAATGCCTATTGGCATGAGTGAATCTGCTCATACAACTGAAAGGGAAAAGGTAAAGTTCAAGGGCTCTTTGATTGTGTAACCGTCTATGAAATACTCTAGTTTCAAATAGAATCTGCAACTTACCCTTTTTCCGGACAATAGAATGGTTTTTCCCCTGTGTGCAACCGTTGGTGAGTCTTAAGTTGACCACTCTGAGTGAACGCCTTGGTACAACCGGGATAATCACAAGTGTATGGTCGTTCACCTGAAATTGCACCATTTCATATCGTCAATGTCCACTTATACAGAAATAATATACGAAGGCATGTAAAATCAACACGACAAACTTATGAGAAAAACAGCATCTTGCATAAGCGATCGTCCATCTGCTACAAACCTCCGTTTATCTAAATACCAACCCGCCAAATTCCGCAAGGAGTAGTTGATCATCAATTATTAAGACTCATACTGATTAATGGCACAATTATTTTCTTTATTTTACATAGTGCCCCGCAAACCACCGTTAGGGTGTGATTACACACCAGATTACCCTTAACCCAAAACATATTTCCCTTCTAGTGCGGTCGTTTCATTCTAATCCCTTTCGTTTGATGGAAAAACACATCTAAAATCTATCTTTTCAACAACATAATACATTTCCAGCATTGTTGCTTAGGAGACATCACATAATTCATGCCAGAGATTTAAACGGTAGTTTTTAACTGTCGCTCCAAGAATTATTCCCAACCTAGCTGATGTAATAATTTGCATGCGCTACTCAGTTTGTCACATCAACATTTTACAAATCAAGCTTTGAGTCAAGGGCCCAACGGGTGGTGGCCAACACCCCCCGCCTCACGCCCTCGCTGCGGCTTGCGGGGCATTATGTAGATGCAGATGGTGTGTTATCACCTCCTGAATACATCCTAGCAGTGGCTTTAGGTTACTAAAAAACTAAAGCCTAGCTACTCTACGCTGCATGCGATCCGATTCGGCGGGCAAAGTAACTTCATGAGGATCCCATATCCTAGAACATGAAGCCTAAATAGTGAAAGATAACATTTCTCTAAAACCATTTCATCATATTTCTCCAATACTCTTCAAATAAATACTAATTTTTCGTTAGCTCGTCCACACGTTCCCCGCATGTTTCACCCAGGATAGGTCGTGAGTGAGGGTAACGTAGCAGCAGCAAGATGATAGGTATTTACTACAGAATGATGAAATAACACCAAAACACAAGCAAGAACATTTAATCTTTCGCGCAACTGATTTTCCGTAACAGAAAACATTCTAAGCATCCAAGTTTAACTAACAATGACCCTAAGTTGAACTTGATAACATTGCCGCAGTGAAAGAATGTCGCGGGGTCAAAGGTAAATAACTTAATACTTCATTCAAAAGGCTTATTACTTAAGCTACCAAAAGATATTCGATTTGGGGAGCCATTGACTATTATTAAACTAGCACTCATGGCTACTAGAGATACAGTCGGCAACCAAGTCCACGACATTAAAAAATGGCGGGATATTAAATGCCCCTTTAAGCATAGTAACACACCTGTGTGGGTTCTCAGATGAGCTTGTAAAGATTTATCACGAGGAAACACTCTGTTGCAAAAACGACACTTAATGGCACTGGGTGATGTAGATCCTTCTTGAATTAAGGTATTAATAGCATCAGCGCGAGGTCTTCCTCTCCGGCTCTCCTGTTTAGATGATACTTCTGGTGAACTACAACAACTGGCAGGGCTAAAATCCACTTTTCGACTTTCTTCGGACCAATTCCACATTTGCACTCTACAGTCATAATCATATGAGCTATCAGAAACATTTCCACTCGAATCTTCTCTTGCTTTTTCACGTTTCGGAGTGTTATATGCAATCATGAAGCTCTGAGCACTAGCCATGACTCTCACCCCGATGGTGCACTCCCAGCAATGTTACCGCCAAGAAATATTTACAAATAAGCCCGCCCTCTTAGAAGGTTCCCCATTGGCCATTCATTGACATTGGCAATGAAGCTGTGCATCCGTCTGGCGATTACATTCATTACAATTTCCTAGAAAAGCTTTTATTGGCGGTTTGTCCCAACACATATTGTTGAGATATTACACAAATTCACACCTTTGCCTTTTCCAACATCTAACTGATGGTAACAAATGCTTACATTGTATCTAATATGTGATAGTTCCCGCCAAATGATGACTTCCTGATGAGCTTTTTCGCAAATCTTATATAAAACTTCTAAATCTCTAAATTATTGAAATATCACTTTAATTCAGCTTTTTAATAAGTATTTTAAATGAAATAAATATTTTTAAAATTATTATAATATATATAATTTTATTTCAAGAATTTGTACTTGAGGCGCCCCCTAAACAGCTCTTTAACATACCTCGTGTTGACTTGTGTCGCCATATTGAATGTGTACTACACGGTAGTTTCTTTTAAGCTAAATCGCTAATCATCCTCTGTATTCGGAGGGTTAACTAAAAAATGGAAAATTCATACGGTATAGGCACCCGAAATCGTTACGAGTTATTCCTTTCTGAGGAGGACCCTCTTGAAATTTTAAAAGCACAAGAGCAAGAGAAGGAGGCGAAGAAGAAAACCAAATTGAACGAGAAAGAAAATAGAGGGAAAAATGAGGTACCTGGTAAACCCGTTCAGACCGTCAGGAAAGGAATTAAGGAGGCAATGAACATTAAGTCAACGGATTATCTGAAAGTCAAAGAAGGTATGAAAATTGATATAAATCAGTTTATTCGCAACATTTATTTTCAAATGTTTGTCGTGCGGCTTTAACGCAGCTGATTATACGAGGATTGGCATTGTATTCCTGAGTTTAATTCTGGGCACAGGTCCCTATATGTTATGTTTCCAGTGGTAATTATCCAATCGCGTCGTTGTAATAATGCGATATACATATCCTGGCGTTGAGAAAAACATGGTTATCGTCTTTGGTCACCCAATGTGGTGCTGTAAATTTTGCGCAGTCTTTTTGAGTAATGTCAATCAATTTCATTTAATCAGTGCTGTAATGGTATCTGTTAATCCGTGCCAAGGTGCACGGTGTTCTTTATGTCTCGACTCCGCAAGCGTTGCATACTTTGGATTCATTAGTTATTGCGTTTTCATATTTGTTGATTTCGTTTGGTGTGTCATTGTGATGGAAACTTTGGATATTTTATAATTGTAAGCATTCCTTGTGTGTTTTCGATGAAGTAATACTGTAAGGCACATTCCGACAAGGTTGGATTTTGGTTTCTACGTTGTGTTCACTATGCAATGTTTCTATTACATATCGTGACGGTCTAGAGATAAGTATACAGCTAATTTTTGTAACCTCGAGGAACTATTTTGTGCGTTTTTTGGGCCCTTTGTTACCAGTTCGCCATTATTTGTGTGAACCACGTGCTGTGTAGAATCTAAGCAAACGTCTTCATGTTTCTCCTGAGGTCATTACCAGTTCATGAGATAAGGAATATAATTTTGATAGCATTTTTTTATGATTGGGTTTGTTATTTGCTAGGGAAAGTGAGTATTGTGTCGATTCTTGTACATGTTTACTACTAGTAAAACAATCAGTATACGTGCAGCGGCAATCAATTATTTGCAACTTCGTTATAATATATAAGTAATTACAACGTCTCACATTATCTGTACTTAGTTGAAAAATTTCCATCCACTTTCATATCCGAAGCGTTCGCATTTGTTTTGCTCTGGTGATTTTTAGAACCTCTTAGACGGCCGAAGGGAGGCAAGAGCCGCATGGTTGATATTTTTATTATTTATAGCCGTTGATGTTTGTTTTGAATGTATAGTCTTCTATATTACCATAATGCCGTGGTCATGGTAAATTATCATAAGTACAACATCAATAATGCCCACTTCGCAGTTCGCGGCCCTCATAAGGTAACGGTGGCCATGTGTATCCCACTTTCCATCATACTTAAAGTTGAGGCTAACTATGTTTTGTATTTATAGCATTGCTCCTACCAACCATTTAACCCAAAAAATCATTAAAATAAAAATTTTAATGATTTTTTGTGATCCCTATGTTTCTTATTATAGTTTTCTCAGCCTACTACAGCTGATGCAATCATGATGTCATTTTGTTGTATATATTTTTTTTAAGTCAGTTTAATTAAAGGAGGCCGAAGGAGTTTCAAGCCATGCCTGAATAATTGCCTATTTCTATGCAATCCGTTGGAAGGCTTGGCTAACAGAAAGATGAAATAATGTACTCTGATTGTCTTTTGGGTTGTTAACATTTATGATTAGGTTGATGGGTGCTTCAGAAATGGGAGCGACTCTCATGGCTGTGGGTTTTTATAGGATTTCTAAAATATTGTTATGTCCAGTATATTTTAAAATATACTTATTAAATGTTTCTGGCATACTATGGGTTACTGATGACATCAGAATGATTGTAGCCCACTACAATTTGTCATTCGCTAATTTTTTTAATGTTTTTAGGTTAGGTTAGATTATTGAAATAAACTTACTCTTCATTAAGTACAAGTGTTATAGGGTGTAGATTCACAGGCATGCCCTCTGCACTTGCTGATTTGGGTGGTAGATGATTATGTGGTACACCCATTCATATATAATTTTTATCATGATTTCTGATTTCAGCATTCTCTACTTGTATATGTGATTACTCATCACATTTTGTGATAGGTTTTGGACCTCAAGCAGTTATTCTTCTCTTTTAATTTAATGCTAGTATTTTTTGGAATAATGGTTATTTGCATGAAGAGTATTTCTGTTTGGCAAATTTTTTCCGGACATCAGAATCAGTAGGAGTATTATCGATAAAGTTGCTCCCTAGAGGTATAGGTTGCTTAAAAAGTGTTAGTACATTGGATGTGTGTTAGTGCAATCTAGGGAGTGTTAGTTACATTATACCTATTCATCTGATAAATATTTTAACATTCAGCTGTGTGTTTGCAGATGCATTTGAGATTAGATGTGGCAGATTAGTCGTGTGGGGTATATTAGTGCAATCAAATCTTGTGGATTAAATTTTGGTCATAGTGGCATATGATACATGATGTGGTTATTCTAGTTATGGTCAGGAGCCGGCGATTCTAGGGCAACATTGTGACTGGCACTGCCGGTTTAGATTAATATAGCAGTAATACGTCTGCATAGAAGTGGCTAAGAAGGCACAGTTATGATTGCTTGCTCATGCTCTGTATAGTATTTCTCTTTTGTTTATTTAATTACAATTCATTTGGCAAGGGTTTTGTTGTCTTTAAACATTTTATAAATTTTATTAGGTTAACTTGGTCATTCTAAGTTTGGATTTTATCCAGTAATTGTGGATATTAGGGTAGAAAAAGAAACTTGGCTCTTCTAAATAAAGATTTAATATTTCACATGATTCGATGGGCTTCGATGCTGCACATCATCATCTGTGGACGTACACGTCATGTAATAATAGTGGTTGATAAAACCTTGTACTTCCAAGCCTCTCTTTTAACTTATTGTAACACCCTTGCATTGGACCCAAGTTTTCGGTTTGCTAGACAGGGCAAACATATCACCTGGCTGTCTCTGCTGGTGTGATATTAAGCTTAACCTGCGAATCGGCCATGTGTTGCCATATTGCTTAGGTTTTACAAAGTGTTGTGGTAAGATAGAATTCTACACAATGTCTGCTCCAAATGGAAATCTAAAAATTTCGAAGTCAAAACAATCGGTCACCACATCAAACTAGGGGTTCCTCACCCAGGAATTGAGAAAAACAGATTAGCAATAGTGATTTGGCATCCATTTGTTGCAATTTCAAGTATTTTACTATGATCTTTGGATCTGTACGTGAGCTACCATATAAATGATGGTGTCTCAACTTTCATTACTTCACTGTGTCAAATTTCTTGTGGTATTCCCTGTTACAAGCTGCATTCTTAATGCAGCTTGTACCAGAAGTAATGAACTTAAACTGTTGTCCTTTGGTTACTGCAAATGGGTCCCTAAAAATGGAAATGTCCATTGACTGCTATAAATGAAGTTGATGTGCCATAAACTTCATATTGTTACAGATTTCAATATAAAAATTACAGGTTCTCAAATTATGGATTGCAATGTGTTCAGGATTCAGTTTCTCGCAAAATTTTGTAATGTTGCTTGATATTCCCAAATATATTTTCTGGTTATAGTTCTTAAACTTGATCTGGTAAGGGGGGGCTCTATCATAGTATTTGCTTATTTTCTTCATAGCTTATTGGCCCCAGAGATGTTCTCCAACGTAATTTTTTTTAGGAAAGCAGGTAATGATTTCCAATTGAATATGTATCTGAAACTTTTATGCATATCTACTAGTCTTCATAATTAATTGAAATGTTTGTGGGCAAATATACTGTCGGAAGTAAGTACACCATTTGAATTTTTTAGAGTTAATATGTATAATTTACATAAGATGGTATGGATAACAATACTAAGCAATTTACTCAATGAATTGACCTGTTGTTTTAATAGAAAAAGGTTAGTTTGAGTACATGTTTTATTGTGTTTCCACTAACTTACAGATATGGTCAAAACATTTTATGTTACCATCTTCGATGTTAGATTTAATTCAAAATGCAAGCAATATGAATTAAAGCAATGGAGTTGGCCAACATTTTAAGGTTTTTATTTTAAAGAAGGGAGAGTTTTTATAGTGGTATTTGTAAGCACCTTAAAAGCCTTGGTTTGTTATGACGTATATATGTTATTCATATATTCTGTTATAGGACAACAAATTCACTCTTTTCCATTATGTTCAAGTAGCTGGTGATTCACGGATGTAAGTTACAGATATATCTCGGTGCATAATTTAGTTACTTAAAAAGAATCACTTTACAGGACTGGTTAAAAGTTGAATGAGAGAGGCATCTTATTTTAATTCAATGATTGCCAAAAATTAAATTGTAGTCATCAATGCACTTATCATGTAGAAATATCATAATTGAAGGGAAAACTCAAAAGTAAAACCTAGAGACAAGGGCATAGGACAAGTTGAGAAAGTTGTTAAACAGAGAAGCTTTGAACAAATTAACTTGTGAGCATGGATTGAAGGCTGCTGTCATAAGGTTGAAATACTGACAATTATAAAGGAATTGTCTGTAGAGTTTACAATTGGCAGATAAATATGAACTTAAAATGGAGAATTAACTTTCACCTTTCGTCCTCCAGCTTCTTAACCATTGGCTCAACCATTGAAATGAAAGGAATTTTTCTTGGTTTTAATGCCAAGTGCAGACAATCTTCCTTTGAAGTAAAAATATTGAGTCATCTTCAGTAAAATCCCTTTCCCTCAAAATATTAATGCAAACAAGATTGTTATTTTTAAAATCGTTCTGACTTTTTGTTCAATACGAATTTTTATGTCCCCAAGGGTCCATGATAGTGATATAGTACTTTTAATTCATTCTTAATTTTAATTGACCGCATGTATGTTTATAGGATTGCATTAAATATCCTAGAAAATTATGTTTTATGTTGATTACTGAAGTACAGCACTCGTTTATCTATACCAGGGTGACTGTGAAAATCGGGAATGAGTAAGAACTTGGAATTGATAAGGAGAAATCTTGCATTTTGGAGAATTATTTCTTTGAAAATACCACGTAGGGGGAAATGAATTCTGTTTTTCCTTAATTTAAATTAAAAATGAATGACTACTGGGATGAATTTTTAAAATTACAATATGATAGATAATCTGTGGAAAGCTAAAAACTATGGTTCATGTGTTTGCATTGAAGGTGTATTAGTGCTGTTAATCAAGCTGACTTGGTTGTCATGCATGCACAGAAATAGATTTAAAAAGTTAATTAAGTTAAAAGTTATATTTTGAGAGAGCCTATCTTTATTTTGCACATATACATGATAAATGGCTGCTCTGTAAATGTCTGGTGATATTAAATGAAATTTCTTTACACAATGGGAATTTATTAAGTTTCTTATATTCATGGACTTGACTCTGCAGACAGTTCTTTTAGTAGTGGTTTCTCGTAATACAAATTTTTTAGTACAGTTAATTTTTAAGACTTGAATTGACTGTATGGTGAATAGGAGGCTACATACATCCAACTACATACATAGTCATCAGGTTTTCATTTCATAAACAAGAGATTGGCTTTAGAAAATTGTACTAGTCTTCTGTTGTAAATCTTAGTAGTGTAATGAAATGCTTGGGCAGCATTGTGCTGAGGCATATCTAATTTATACCACACTCGGGAGAAAAATAAAAGCATGTATAATTTGCTCATCTTGCAGAAATATTGAAGGATATTACAGATGATGGTTTTCTATGCAACATGATATGGGCAATGGCAAAATGAATTACCTAAATTTTATTAGATTTTGGGTGCTATGCATTTGCCTTCTTACTGTCGATTTATTTTACATGTAAATCATAGGGCAAGATTGCATCGTGCAGTTACTTATTTTATCAGGATTCTCATTATTTGCCTTGCATGTAACATCAGGCTTCTACTGTACATTATGGTTTTGAAAGTGACAGAAAATTTTGCTTCCATTTCTTCTTTTTTCATATATTGGTTTTAATAGTATGTATAATGAAATTCTTATACTCAGTTATGCAGAAAAATGAGACACTTCTGGGTGAATTTGACAGCTTCTGATGTCAAAATTTGTAACCACTAATTTAAATTTTACAGTATGCATATAATTTGACTAAAGCTATTTGGATAGTATGTTCATGAGTAGAAATCAATGTCATGAAAGAAATTCAATAGATAGATGTTAGATTTTTTAGATAACCAATTGAATGTCCTTATTTTCAATATAGGCTAATCTTCAGTATAAACTAGAATTCCTTTATTTATTCTGCATTTTCAGCAAAGCATAACCATTCCCGTAGTTGGTTTTGAATGCATCTGTGTATGTATAATATTGATAGTAAATATAGAAACTTTTATATAATAATTGTATTGCATTTTATTTCATCAGTCTTAATGAGAACTATGAAAGTTAATTTTATGAATGTTTGGTCTTGTGATTACAAAATATATTTCTTGTGTGAGTTTGGATTCCAGAAAGTCCAAGGCGTCCTAGAAAATATTTTGATGCTTTTGAAATTAGTTAATAATCATAGCTGTGGTCAGTTCTCAGTTTGGAGGCAATAAAATGAATAAATCCGTTTTTAAGTTATTATTTCAAGGCATTTAAGTCCTATTCAAGATTATCTTTCATTATATCAGTACTGCGAATTATTTGAAATATGATGTGGTATTAAGATATTCAGAAAATTGCACAATCTTAGATGGGATGTCTGAAGTATGCATTAGTTTTGGGTTACTCATTACAACATTTGAGTGTTTTTTGTGCCTTTTTAAGAGGGATATGCATATTTCATAGGAATATTATAAATTGTTGTTACATTTTGTTTTATTTTGTCGTATGATTTTTCTGGTGTGTGATGTTGATTATGAAATTAAAATTTGTTCCTGTAGGAATTGTTTTCTCCCTAATGATGAGGCTACCCTTCGTTGTTTACCTTAGTATAGTTATTACCTGAAATATGTCTACATTGATTGAGAATTTTCTGGAGGCTGCTTCTTCATACACATTAGTAGTGGTCCTTATATGCTTTTCTGATTTTTTTGTAGAGAATTTTGACATTCTTCTTACAGTTCAGATATTCAATATTAAATGTCTTGTTTTAGATTTCAGAATGTTTTATCTGCAGTGTTAAAAAGAATGCAAAGTTTAGTATTGTCCAAGATAATTTAGTGCCTTGCTACATTTCCTTTGTTGCCCCTGCTAAATTTTCTTTAAATTACATTTCAGAATCACGAACTTCAACAGTAATTAAATCTGGTGAGTGGTAGTAGTCCATGGCTGTGAATTGCCTGTGAAGTTGGCATGGTGATAGTTGGAAGAGAGCATGAATGCTAATAGAATATCATTAAACATGTTAAGAGGTTTATTTTTCTGAAACAAGTCCAAGCTCTGACCATTGGGGTTGCTAAACATTAGATGGAATTCAAAATGGTTTTAAATAATATTGGTAGTTGGGAAAATTAAGTGTGAATAGATATTGGGGTATATGCATATTATTAAATAGTGTTTTGATAACTCCCTGAAAAATGACTTTTTTAGTGGAAGCCACTTAATTGATCATAGTGTTTATTGGTAAAAAATCTCTTCTGGGAGCATAGAAGTTATTTTTACTTATAAATATTTGTTTTAAGCTTAAGTTTTATTTGAGACATTTTTTTATTTTTATCATTCAATATACAGGGTTCGTCCGGAAAATAAGTGTACTGAGCTCAGGAAAAAAAATTTATTACACTTTTACATATCTTAAGCTAATATTCCTCAAAATAGGACCCTTGTGAGTCGATACACTTGTTCCAGCGGCGTTCCCATTCCTGGAACGCTCCCGCGAAGGCATCATCGGGAACCTCTCGAAGACTCGTCGTCGACCTCTTCTCTGCCCTCCACGAACATCTTGTGCCACCGAAAGATAATGTTTCTGGACATGGCTGACTCCCTGTAAGCCTGGTTAATCATACCGACAGTTTCGGTAGACGATTTCCCAAGCTTTACCGCAAATTTGATGGAATAACGCTGCTCCAAAAACTTCGGCATCGCGTTCCGTGACGTGGGTCGAGCGTGGAGGTTCGCGTTAACAGAGCTCCTCACTACACCACAGCTCAGAGCCGACTGCCTTTTTCAGCGTCGCTTGCCAACATACCCCCCTCCAATCGCAGCCCGTCAGAGCGGTGCTGGGCGCGCCTCGAGCGGCGGGAAAAAATCAGTACACTTATTTTCCGGACGAACCCTGTACTTTTCCTGCACTTAAAACTTACATCTTGCATTATTGGTTGTAGAATTCTCTCCGGTAAGATAAATTTTGTTATTATTGAGTTTGTATTCACAAATAAGAATTATGACTTAAGCTTGCGAATACCATTACTTGCATGAATGATTTCAAATGATTTTGAACATGTTTCATTTATTGATTGCCACCAGTTTTTTTTTATTTTTTTGTATGCTTATTAATATTATCACTATTTTTACAATCTATTTTCTGCATGCTTCACCTGTAATCTACAGTGTGGCGACTATTTACTAGGAAATGTATGTAATTTGTCAGCGCCAGGAAAATTTTCAGCATTTTTGGAAGTTTTAGCATTTTTCAGGGACATTTAATAATTGCATGATGTTATAGGGAAGCATTTTATCCAATAGCCATCCGGAAGACAAACTCCTCTGTCTATGTTTTTGTCATCATGGGTGACGTTAAGAGATTTCAGATATCAATTCAGTTTGGTGCTTACATCCTTTCAGGAGTTAAATTCTTCCAGTTGGCTAAAAATAAAATAACCTCATACAATCAATAGCATCCAGGTAGCTCAGTTCATCATAGGTGTAGGTCAACAGAAAAAATATTATTTCGTTGTCGTCATTTACTCTTCTGAACGTCTGAAAAAAATTTCTGGTTTCACTTAAATGTTGTAAACTCTTCTGAGCCAGTTGAATCATTTGTGTGAAAAGGCATATCTTAGGAGAAGTTATACACACTACCTATGATGAATGATGGCTAACTTAATTGAAGAAGTATTCTATCTTCATATGTTTGTTCATAGACTTATATTCTGCTGCTGAATCAGTACAGCTGATTCTATCAAATGGGGGCAAAAAATTGTCTACTTAACATGGGAAAGGTGGAAGTTTTCCATCTTAGCAAATTGGCTAAAATCGGTGAAACGCAACTGAATAATTTTTCTAATTGGTGGAGATAGGAGGGGACATGGGCCTGGGTTTGAAGCTCCGGGCTTCCGTTTACAGTAACACAAATTGAATAGAAAATATCGATAGGCAGTAAAAGTGTTAGGTTTCCATAAACATCGTCATAGGTATGATTGAATTTATTTTGTTCCTCAAGCCAGTAAATTTTCAATTAAAGGTCATCGTTATTTGGAGAAGCAGAAATTCCTTCAATTGAAAATAATTTTGCCATCTCTCCTTTATGATTTCCGTGAAATGGAAAAGTATACTCTGTGAAATATTTAGAAAATTAAATATCCTTTCCAATGATACATCTGTTGTTGCCGTAATATGAAGAGTGCATGAGCAAATAGATTCTCGTAATATATTATATTATAAATTTTTCTGCCAGGTTTCAGCTAGTACATTCTATAGTACATTTTCATGAACTAAATTTGTCCTGGGGGGGGGATTAGTTAACAGATTTCTTTATCGTGCACAAATTGTAGAAGGTAAGTAATTTGCCATTTCATCTCTCCTCCATTCACTGGAAGAGAGCAGTGGATGCAAACCACCTTGAGATCTGCCGCTCAATTTTTTCTTTCCTTCCATAGGCCCTAATTGCATCTTCCTTCACTGGAGAATTGTCAGTGTGACTAGGGAAAATATTTTCTTCCTGGTGATAATGTTTTTGGAATGGGCTTATGTAATGTGCCAGTTAGTTTGCTATGCGTTTGTTTGGAAAAATTTTAATCTAGTCATTTTAAAGAAGAGAGGGGCTGTGCTGCATCAGGTGATTTTCTTTGAGGGTATTTCACTGAAAGATGGAATTGTTCTTAAATGTAAAGGAGTTCTGGGTGTGATGACATAATTCTGTCTAAAAACTGCATGAGTATTACTTTATAGTTAAGTAGTATAGTATAGTTTATGAGTTCTGTTTCCATGCCTTGGCCAATTATCTCTTTGAGCATACCTCAAATTGGTATGCATTGGGGGATTTTGTAGGGATATCATAATTGTTGCATGCTGTATCGATGATGAAAGCAACTTGTTACAAGGGTTGTAACATATGGATTGTAAATGTTCGTTAATTCCCACATTTAGAGCAAAGCAAATGTACAGCAAATTGATATGCATTCCACTGATATCCAATGGTTAATCTGAATGATGCAAATGATTTGATAATCTAATGAAAAGAAAGTAAGTTAAAGTATATCCTTATTTTTAAACGGGGAACAGGGCTCCGAAAGACTCGCATTGGTCAGGATTTGTGTGCTTGTGAAAAATATTAATGGAGCCTTTTGATTTCTCCTTTGGCTGATTTAATGCACCTTGCGTCTTTTTATGTATCATTATAATGCTATGGACGATTGGAACTTTTTAGGAAATTCCTACAATAATAGTGCTCCATGCCATGTGTCTTGTTGAGCTACAGCTACTCTCTCTGATGTGAGCATCCTACCATTTCTACTGATAAATTCCATCATTACCTACATTGTTTGGTGTATCTATTTCATGTGGAAATAATTTTATTGAAGCAATGCTACTAACTGGTGTGTCGATTGTGTCCTATTCCATGAAGCCCTCCTAACTGAAGTTGAAACCTTATCACTGTGCCTTGGGCTCTTTCAGCTTGTCTTGTCTTTGTTTCACCAGGCTTAGTGCATGGACATAACTTCCTGTGCCACTGATATTTGCATGATGCCTTAGATTGCATTTCTAATAAGTTCCAGTATGATCATGAATAGAGTTGAACGGAATTCTTTTGTTTGGATTTGTTACAGAATCAAAGCCAAAAGTTTCACGTCCTGCCAACGATCGCATTTCGAAGCCATCTGGTGAGTCTCGGGAGGAGAGAAATAACAGGCGCAACCGTGAGGAAAGGCCAGCTCCTGTGGAATTAGGGTAATACTTGTTTCGTGTCAGTTCCAAGCATGTTTAATTAGCATTCTAAGCGTGTTGTCCAAGTCTTCTTACTTGGCCAAAATTTTTTTTCCCTTTGATTCATATGCTGATAAAATGTATCGTAACCTGAATTTTTTTTGTTGTGGTTCTCCGAATATTTTTTCAAAAAAAGTTGTTTTAGTTGTAAATGGTTATTGGTAATTATCATGAGCATGAGCTGTTTTTTATTGCTTACAAATGTACATGCCTCATCATTGAACTTTATGAATGTGATTTACAATTATTAAATTGTAGCCATTTAGTTTTTTACGGGAAATTAGGAATAATATAGAAGTTCATTTCTTTAAAATTTCTAGACTAAGGCCTCCACGCTGAAGCTGAAGTTCTGACTGGCATGATGCCAGCCTAAAAAGGTTTTTGCTATGAACTTCATGTCACAGTTGGTTAAAATTAAACAGATCAAGGCCTATTGGAAATTAAATAAGAACGCTACTGTGAGTATGGCAATCAAGAAAAAGCCATGTAAAAAGTTCTTGGGTTGTGGGCAAGTCATCCAAGTCTGCTATGAACCTAATGACTGCGTTCTGTTTGTCATTGTGCCGTTATACTCAACTGCTTCAAAATGAGCACGGTCGTTCCTGAGCTTGTATTTCTGCTATTCATTGTTTATTAAGAAGAGTATACTAGAAAGCAACTATGGAAAATTGGTTAAAATAAAAAGTAAATAGAAAGATGACAAAGCAGCAAATTGTTGTTTGTTCTAGTTTCAAAAGTTGTTATACACAAGCTGAATAATTGAAAAGGACATGCATGACGAAGGTGCCCAACATAGTGATCATTCCAGCATAAAATATTGTTTTTGGCCCATGAAATTTTAAGAAAAAGGTCAAATAAACTAATAATTAATTTTAAAATAATTTTATGAAACGAATATATATAATTTAACAAAAGCATCTGGCATTCAATAGGTGCTTAAAAATAGAAATATTATTTTGGTTGGATTGCTTTATTTTTCAATCTAATATCCTAGTAGCTTGGTATACCTTACCCTGCATTTCTCCAACTTTATTAAACTGTACATTAAGACATACAGTATTACATTTTAACTAATGTCATGAATCGCACTTGGGAACATGGAAACAAGGTACTTAATTGGTGTTTTGGCCCACCTCCTGCTAAGATGATGATATAAGAATAGGGGAAGTGAAAGGTGTGTTTAGTAAATGCAGATATGAATAAAAAACCTTTATGTGCTCCTAAATGGCCCAAGTTTGAGGAAGATGTTGAGTACTAGATACAAAATCAAACGAAGAATGGGATTATTGTTTCATCAAAAATTATTTTATTGAATTGAGGAAAGTATCGACAGGTAAGCCTGTTGCACGTCTTGTGCATCTTAGTGTGTGTGGTGCATGAAGAGAGATGGTCTGCATTTGAGTGCTGCTTAGATAGCACAAAAATTGCGACTTGAATGTGAAAGAATAAGGTGCATCATGGCATCACACAGATTGGGAAATATGAAACGCCATCAATATCTAGCGTTAGTGTGTGAAAAAGGTGTGACAGAGAGTTAAAAGTGATACTATCATAGCCATTGTAAAATTGTGTGAATATTAATGCGCTAGATGTAGGTGAAGATAAAATTATTTGTGGGGAAACTGAAAATAACTACCGAAATTATTTAGCAATAGTATTGATGCATTATTGCTGGGATTCTACTATGAGTAAATGTTGATATACATAGTGCTATAATTTATTAATGTAGCAATTCAATTTTCTTCACACTGTATAAAAATCAGCATAATTTGACCGAATATTTCCTAATTCAATTACCGAACATTCACAAATTCCTGAATAAAATCTCTTTGTCTAGGAACAGGGATGGCAGCAGCCGGATGGAGGGAGCGGGTGGTGACTATCCCCGTGGTCGAGGTGGCCGTGGGACCAACAATAGAGGGATGGGAAGGGGCCGTGGACGAGGAAGAGGTGTGTTTGATACAAGGGGGAAGAGGGAGTTTGACCGGCAATCTGGATCTGACAAAAGGTAAATATATTTATGACTGCACTGGCTCAGAACTTGGATACTTTTTTGAATGACGTGGGATTATTATTGCCACTTTCTAAGTGTCCTCGTGATTTCTGAAAAAATATATTTGTCATTTATAATATCTTAGTGAATAATGATGTGTATCAATTCTGTTATCAAGGTATACAATGCTATTCTTTCTTTGTTATAGATTTAGCACTTCCTTTCTCTGCCTTAATTTTGCTGTGACATCTTGTCAATCATAGTATAGCCTCGTTGTTAGCTTTACAATGTGGCATGAGTAGTGTTTCAAGTCTCAGAACAAGTCTCTTAAATATATCATTTTATGGTCATTAGGTTCCAAAAATAGTGATTCACCTTACGTGGAGATGCCAAATGAGATTTAATTATTCGTATGTCTCCAAAGTGTTTAATATTCTTTTTCTGCATTGGTCATTAACTACTGACTTATTTTGTTGAGTGAAAAGTAAGGTATTGTATCCATAGTCACATGACGTTGACTTTTTCCTATTTTGCTGATTTGTAACATCAGGTATATGTCGGGTGCTTATGTGCTTAACTATTTTTAACTAATTTTAGTTGTCAATATTTTATTTTTACTCTCTAAATATACATCATAATAATGACTAAAGTGGTGGTGAGCATTTTTGAGCATCTGAAAGTGTAGGCGCGAGGTATTTCTTAAATGGGCCTATACTACTTTTCATGGGCAGCTTTCAATGTGCAATTAAATTTGATCCCGCCCCCTCCTATTCCACACACTCCCTTCCACCCACAGAAGCTCATAAAATTCCAGTCTGTGCTTGTTTGGGGCTGAACTCTTATTGAGGCAAGTAGATAATTGCATGCTGTGGTATTTAACTGTTGTATACCATATCATCTTAATAGTTCTCTTTGCGTAATATAATATACATAACTTGGAAATAATCAGCACTTACTTCAAGGAGAAAGAGCACTTAAAATTTGTGAAAGTGGGTGAATAATCAAACTTAACCTGGCAGGTGCATGTTGGATCTACCACTCTCTTCCTCTAATATTTTGTGATAATGAAATTACTCAGTGAAGTGACTGTGGCCAATTACTGCTGTGATATATTTGCTAATCATTAGGTCGGTATCTAGTTTAAGTACCTTCCTAGAAATATAGTCCTTTGTGTGGAAAACGTTGCTTTTTTATGAAATCAGTTACTTTCAGGTCAATATTAAAACTCTTAGGCATTTCAAATTTGATAAGAGTTGAAACATTTATGGACACACAATCCTTACTGGGAAAGGTTCAAGTCAATATGAAAATAAAATATCACATAGTAATAATAATTTGGTAGTCTACTGTGAAAGATATGTTTTGAAAGGGAAAGAGACTCCAAACTTCTTACTCTTGCATAATGCCCCACAATTGTCCTTCAATGTTGTATACATTATTTTAAATGCATGCATTGCTAATCCAAATGCTCCCCATCTGCCTTTGCTGTCTACTTAGCATTTAACTATTATTGAAACAATGATAAAATTGATTTTACTTCCCAAGCATGCTATTAATGCCGATGAGAACCGAACTAGTATGAAACTGTTAAAAGGCAACTGATATTGGTACGAACAATTACCTCTATAATTTCACCTCTCAATCTTATCAAACAATATGGAACAAGTGTATCATGTCATTTCCTTAACTTTTAATTTGTCACCCTCTTTACATGCAGGGCTATTACTATATTTCACTGTTGCAATTGTTTTGTGGATTTTGTCTGAAGGGGCGGAAGTTACAGGAGGGATCTTGGGAGGTGCTTAAAATATTTTATGATTTTGTAAGAATCAGTGATGCATGTGTGTAATCAGGGGAAAAAAGAAGTGGCAAATGTGAATACATGGTTCATAAGTTCAATAATTAATTACTAAAATGTTTTGAATTACATTATTAAATACATAAAAAATCTTATATATAACATTTCTTGGTTAATTGTTGTTCAATATTTTTTGTGCTGTTTTGATTTTTTTGTTTTTGGATGTGTTAATGATAAAATTGGCAACTTATCACATTAACTGACCTTCATCACACAAATAATAATAAAATAGTTATAAGTAAAATGTACTTTAATACCAGCTTAATGCATAAATGCGCATTTTTTTATTCACTTACAAGAAGTTAAGGCATTATTTGGAAGTTTCATTTCCCAAATAAAGTTTTGTATTAGTAAGAGAAATTGGCTAATTAAAGTTTTTTAATGAGAAACAATGAAAGTGCAATTTGTGACTTAATGTTTTGAAAAGGTACCTGCTCATTTATTTTATAATTTAAAGCTTTCCATTTTGTTCATTTAAGTAAACTGGATTTGTATGTAGGAAGTTTTAAAATTGCAAGGTATGATGTAATGAAGTAAAATGTTATAAATTTTTAATTTAAAGCGTTTCATGAATACCAACATCTTTTTGGGAATATGCCTGAAAGAGAGACTCGAAGTATCTTAAAAAATATATTGATGTAAAGTACTCTTAGTCACTGAGCTAAGAACTCATACTGCGTTTAGTATTTCTATTACATTTATTCCTTTAAGGCATTATTGACATTTTTCTGTGTTTGTTTTTATTACATTGTATTTTCATTGATAAGATGATTTTATCACGGATACTAAAACATGTTAGAAAATATTACATCAGTTATGCTAGGATATAGGTACCCTTTGCCCAAAATAATTTTGTAACAATTCGATATTTTATACTGGGTTATTTGATCTTTCTAAGCATAGTTCAGAATGAAATAAATCTTTTTAAATATAGGTAATTGCTTATAGATATCAAATATGAAAATGATTTCTTCCTCATTTTTTTGTTTTTGTGGAAGATTCTGGTTTACAACTAATGTCAGGTTGATCCACAATGTGATTGCTCTGTGGAAAAATTAAAGAAACCACCCAGTTTTTTTGTATACTATACCTTTACATTATGTACTAATGTCATTTAAAAATTGGCAATTGGAAGGAGCTCATTTTAGCCCAGTGCCTTAAAAATCTTAACCATGCATGCCTTCATTGACAAGTCCTAAATTGTTAATATCTCCTTGGGAAATACTTAAGGAACTACTTGCTCTTATTCGCCATTGTTTTTCTTATTTCTATACTCATTTCAATAGAAAAATGTTGATTCCTTTTGTTGGTATCCCCCTTTAAGATTGCTGCCTGGCAAATAGTTGTCTTTCTGCATTCTGACCATTTATGTGTCATCTTGCATTTACCCAACTTCGTAAATTTTTGTGAGGCTAGGCTTACCTTGAAGATTTTGATTTTTTTTGCATGGCTTGTTAATTTTTTGAATAGGTGGAATTTTTTTTAATATAACATGCATGTATCCAAACCACCCCCGAGGGGGGTTACCTGCAAAAATAAAGGAAAAAATTTATTGAGGGTATTCAAAAAATAATGCACAACAATTTATATCACTGCAAATATGTCACAAACAACTTGTAGCTTTGGAAGCACATAGCTACATCCTTCAGGTCTGACTATTTTTCAAAGTAGTCTGTCTGTTTCATGGGCTTAACCTCAACATTCAGGAAGATTGTCCTAGCCCCATTAGTACATTAACTATCATGCGGTTACATAACCACCTTTGGAGTTCGGAGAACATTGTTCTTGGATTCAAAGTGGATCTCATGCAATGCATTTTTCAAGATGTTTCATCCTTGTGTTGTAGATGGTTTCAGAGGTTCCCCTCAGGCCAAAGGCATAAAAAATATTGGTTAAATCATTGCAGCATAGTGACACAGCCATCTGAGTTAATTGTTCATCCTTCAGAAAATTTTGTTTAGAATATTGCCCAACATTGATGATTATCTTGCCTGCTAACAGAACTTCATTGACCTCTATCTTTCCCTGCAACTGGATATGGTGCCACTCCATTGACTGTTGCAATGCGTTGGGCTTGGAATTGACGAGCCCATATTTCAGTGGTAGTAATGATAAAGGATTGTCAGTCATCCCTCTCATACTCATTTAGTGGTGCAACGGTTCTGAACGTATGATTTTCCTTGTGCTTTGTGGTCACGTATGAGCAGTATGTGCATACTAAAGCCCGGAGTTCATGGACGATGTAGTGAATACTCATTACACTGATTTCCAGTGTAATTGGCAGTGAGAAACTCAATATTAGCCCACTGCTTGTAACGTGCATCACTGATAAACACAACGTTTAAACTAGAAGGCCCCAAACTTCCAGCCTTGTATCGTTGTTGCTATCTTATTAAGAAATTGTTGTGAAATACTTTTTGAATGCCCCTAGTATGTGGCAAAATATAAGCATGATTTTTCTAGGTCTAAGTAGGCTCTGATAGGATGAGTGAGAAGCCCACCCTTCTGTACATTTCATGTATATATACCAAATGCCTCGAGTAATGGTAGAATTATAAAGTGGTTCAGTTTTGTACATAACATAATTGAGTATATCAAGATAATTGTGTTATTGCATACCATTATGGGAGATTGGGTGCTATAGTGTGTGGAAATAACAAATTTCTAGTGACCTTAAAAATTGAGCATATTTATCAGAAAGGTTGATATGTTCTATTGGAAAATGTTTGAAAGTTAATCGATTCTTCAAGATATGTGCTCTGTAAAGTATTTTAGTGATATTGTGTCCTTCAAAGACAAAAGTATCATTTAGTATTAGTCTCACTAGAAAGAATTGGTTAACAGTTGATTCATTCTTATAACATTATCAATGACATGGATGACATTTTTATTTGGGCAGTATCTCAAGGTAAGTTGTACTCTTATTTTTATAGCTATATTTTTTCATTGACTTTCTTTCAAAATGAAGCAGTTTCAAATATTTGGTTATTTGAATTATTTTGATTTTTTTAAATGATTTTCTAGTGAAAAGGGGTGCTCGGATTATGTCCAACATAATTTTAAAAAGTTTTAAATATTCACCAATGGTATTTCCTTTAGAATTATTCACATTATATCAAAATTGGCAATATTCTTGAACAATAGTTAGAAAGAGCACAGACGCGATATTAGTAGGTTGTGAGAATAAAATAATTTTTGTAGAAATAGTGGTGAAATTTGCATGGACTTTCCCTGCTGGAGAAAAACTAAGATAGGTAGTTAAAATATATTTCTATCAAGCTAGGTTGGTGTATGTCAGCATGTGTATCAACCTTTGCTATTAAAGAATGAAAAATTTCCAAACCTTGCTCGAATAAGATGTCAGTTATCTACGTATTATGTTGGAAGTGATTAAGAATGAGAAAACACAATTCCACTGATTTTATTAAACAAAACAAATGCTTCTTAATACCACAGTCTTCATTGGAGAAGTTTAGAATTGAATGAGAAGCATTCTTAATGTTCTCATTGGTCATGGTACTTGACCAATGAGAACATAAAGAAGATGATGATGTCAGTCTTAGTACATTAGCTACAGAAGATAATTAAAAAATTAAGTAGCGTTCTTCAGGCATCACTCCATTTTAGTCTTTACTTTTGCTTTTATGCTTGTGACCAGTGTGTGCATCTGCTCATCTAATACTAGTATGGTAATGGCGAATGTAGGTATTCATTCCAAGAATTGGCAAATGGAACTTTTTTTTACAGTAAATAAACAAATGCAATGGTCCTCCTTAGTAAGGAGTCATTTGGCAACTTTTTGTGACACTCATCTTAATACTACCTTGATCAAAAAGTTCCCGGAATAACCACCGTGTGGCGCTCCCATCGTTCCGATTTGAGTTCTGTTTTTTTTGTTAAATTGGTACATCTGTTGTTGATATTCCCTTTAAATCTTAGTGTCATAACTTGACACTTGCAAAAGTTACGGTCGGTTTTCGGTATGTCCATCAGTGCTTCCTGCGATTTTTCCATTACTTCCTCTCGGCTGCTAAAACGCGTTCCCCGTAATGGTTTTTTAACTCGATTGAACAGAAAGAAGTCACAGGGAGCCAAATCAGGTGAATTCGGTGGCTGTTGGATGGCATTTGTTGCATTTTTCGTCAAAAAATTACGAATAATGATAGCACTGTGCGACGGTGCGTTATCATGGTGCAAAATCCACGAGTTTTCTGCCCACATTTCTGGTCTCTTTTGGCGAATTGCTTCACGCAAACGTCTCATAACGCCCAAATAATACTCTTTGTTTACTGTCTGGCCTTCTGGCAAAAATTCATGATGCACTACACCGTTGTAATCCATGAAAACCGTCAGCATTGCCTTCTTTTTTGACTGAAAACGACGTGGTTTTTTTGGTCTCGGCTCATTTGGTGAACGCCATTCACTTGCCTGATGTCTGGATTGCGTGTCGTACTCATAAACCCACGTCTCGTCTCCAGTAATGATCCTTTTGATGAATGTGGGATCGTATTCAGCCTCGCAAATCATGTCTTTTGCGACGTCAACACGGTCTCTTTTTTGCATGAAATTGAGGTCTTTTGGAACCAACTTTGCTGCTACACGACGGAAACCCAAATCATTAACCACAATGTCTTGGGCGGATCCATAGGCAATGTTCAAGTCCTCCGCTATTTCTCTGATGGTTAATTTGCGGTTATTGACCAACATTTCTTTTACTTTATCAATTTTTTCACCGACTTTCGATGTCGATGGTCTGCCACTGCGTTCATCATCTTCGATTGACTCACGACCACTTCTGAACCGCTCGTGCCACTGGTAAACGACCGTTTTTTTTTAGAGAATCGTTGCCGAAACACTTTTCCAACATTTCCTACGTCCGTGCGCCACTAAATCCGTTTTTTACGCAAAATGTAATACAAGTTCGTTGTTGCAAATTTAAATCCATTTCTGAAATTGTAAAAAATCGCCAACACACACAGAGATAGATGTACTCTTGGCTACGTAACTTTTGCAAATGTCAAGTTATGACACTAAGATTTAAAGGGAATATCAACAACAGATGTACCAATTTAACAAAAAAAACAGAACTCAAATCGGAACGATGGGAGCGCCACACGGTGGTTATTCCGGGAACTTTTTGATCAAGGTAGTATATGGGGATGTTGGGAATGCAAGTTATTTTCAGTGAGAGTGGAGGAGGTTAGGCTACTGGGGATTAATTTTAATCTGGATTGTATTCCTCCCTCCCTCTTCCATGCTGTCTGATCTCCTTTTGTCTAGGTTATTTCAGCAATTTGTCATTGATGATGGCAATGCAAATGGTTTTTATGCGCAGTGCCGAGAATAAATATAGTGCAAACCCATGAAACTGTTATTTGGCTCAAATGCAGGGTCTTAAGATATGGCCCTCAATGCTTGCAATTGCTTTCAGCTGTAACTTTACTGTGAGATAAATCTTAATTTTGGCTGATGTTGTATATTTATGTCCTCGAATTCCAGGTGGTTGCATAAAGATATTATGGAAAAACGTCTGCTGCTAACCTCATCTTTCAATTATAAACAATACAATTTGTTGTTATGCATTTAATGACTGTTTAAGCTTTTGTTTCTATTGACAAAAGTAGATGAAGAAATAAATGTCAAGAATGGCATCTGAAGGAATGCGTATTCGATAGATATATGCACTCTTAATTTGGCACTAATAGACTAAATTGAGATGAGTCAATCAGATGGTTTCATTTAGTTCCCGATACTATATCTCTCATTTCCTTTGCCTTCAGCTCTTTCTACTTGATTCACTAAGTGTTGTTAGTTTTTTAGACAATTATAGGCTCTCGAGCATAAGTCTTTTTTGTCTCAAATTTAGTGGGCTGTGGTTCTTTAGGGACATAAAATAGGAATATCCAACTCTGCTGGAGTAAATAATCAAATAATTTAATTTTGCAGTATTTTGTGCAATGCTATTTATTGCTGCAATGTATCTTTGTTTATTAATTCCCAATTTCATCATATATTTGAAATTGGAAATGAAATGTTGGTGTTAAAGTCATAGTGAAGAAAAAGAGCCATCCTGTTACTTTTGTGGCCATTATTTTCCCAGAAAACTCTTCTATTAGAAAAATTATGGTAATTTTGTGACCATCTCATGAACTCTCAAGTTTCAGTAAGATTGAAGAATTTTATTTCTTTCAGAATAATAAATATTAGTTTTAACGGGAAGGAAGTGATGTTAAATTTTGGATATCAGGGCATAAAGCTTATGCAATAAATAATTACGCTACTGAAAGAGTAGCACTTCCCGTATTTATTGTTGTTTGTTTTTCATTTTCTTTTCTCTGAAAGTGTTTGGCCATACTTATATGTCTCGTTTAACTGAGGTTTATCCTTAGCTGGGCAAAACTCCAGCCCAAGAAGGAAAACAAGGAAAAGGTCTTGGTTTTATGACTGCTAGTCAGGTTGAAAACTGACTGTTGAATAGCCCTATAACTGAAATACAACCTAATATGGTTACCACTTAAAAATTTAATGGGACGGTCTTAATATAAATGCTAGAATTTCAATGTACAAATTATTCTCCCTTACCATCATTTGTATTACATGATTTTTCACTGAGATGCTTGCATTTACGTGCGCTTCAGTGGGTAACTCTTAAATAACGATCACAGCAGTTGCTGCACTGAATTTTGTCACATAAAATCACCAAAAAATGTATATGAAAATACTAAACTAACTATAACAGCAATGCTGATTTGTTATTATGGACCAAAGAGTCATCTGTGGTAGCAATGAGCACATTTTTACATAGCTGGAGAACTCACATTAAGAATAAGCCATTAAATATGGTAATTATTTTTTTTTATCGATAACTCTGGTGTATATTCAATAAAAGCTGATGTTGGTTAATTTGTTGTTCAATCCAAATTGGTTTTAGTTTTGGCATTCCGTCTGTTACTGTTGATTTATCTGCTGACATGCACACTCCCATGGTTTTCCCATAACTTAGCTGGCTGAAAACATCAATCACGTCCAAGTGTCTCATAATTAATTGAAGTAAATGTTTTATATAGTAATCCTTCTGGTAGGTGGGTTCTTTTCATGCATTTGGTGAACTGGATAATATTATCAAAGAGTTTTTTACTTATGTAGGTATATATTTGTTTGTTTTGGCTATTACTCTTTTGTTTTTTAAGAAAAATTAGTAAGGTTTGATGCTCATGTTCAAATTCACTTTGTTGGAGTGATTCAGCTTTGATGGCTTATGTATTTTTGTTGCTTCAAAGGGTCCATGGACTTCTCATAGAGGTAAACTATTTTATTATTTTGGGTGCACCATTCATTGGATAGTTTTTCTTTAGTTTAAGCTGGCCATTCATCGAGAAAGAAGATGAAATTATTTTCATGTAATTGAATTGCAGTGGGGTGAAGCCTATGGACAAGCGAGAAGGTGGTGGTGCACATAACTGGGGTACTTACAGAGACGAAATTGAGTAAGTGACGTTTCTATGAAATTGAAAATTTTGTGCCCCTATATTCTCCTCTGATTCAAATAGTGATGAAAGCTTAGTTTCTTAAAGTTATATTGATGAAATAACTTTTAAGTCTAATTTTGATTTTATTTCCTGGTTGTGAGGGGAAGAAAAGTATTTTTATTTATTTTGTTTTAAAGTTTTTTGTATTGAATATTTTTTAAGTTAATGTATAATTCACATTCATTTTGATTGATGATTAATATTTGATACATCTTTTAAAGTTCTTTCTAAATAATTGTCAGTTGTGAAAAAAGTTATCAGTAAAATTATGAAAAATTATCCCTCTGAATGGTAGAAATAGGCAGTATTGTTATGATATGAATGAATATTGTTCCTACTCCTTGGAGTAAATAATTGTCTTGCTTAAGTATTTGAATGTCTTAACATATTTTGTATTTATGTGTAGATGCTATTATTATGATAATTATTTTCATTCTTGTTATTATAAAATACATAGCATGAAATCATAATTCCTTGTGTTATGGAGATCCCCTAATTTATCGACAGATATCTATTGTATTCATTTTACATTCCTTGAAATCTTGAAATGATTTCATTAGCTTGCATGCATGAAATACTTCTCGAGTCTCACAACCATGAAATTCACACACTATGGTCTTGAAAGCCAAATTTCTATGCAGTTGTTAGTTTAGAAATTTGCATTGGAAAACATTTCTCAATATAAACCTTAATGTGTAGGTGGTAGTCCTTGAATATTGATTTATGGTGGGCATTTTGAGTTTGGCATTCACATCTGGGAAACTTCCTATATTTCAAATGAATTTATGAAAGTGTTGTAGTCTCAATATTTTTCATGAAAAGCCCTAGGTTACTTGCATCTCACTTTAAAAGTAACAAGTGAAGATCATTTCAGTGAAATGTATGTTCCCTGAATTCAAATGGTATAATTGCAGGACATAATTTCCCTGAAATCACCTGAATTATTTTAAGTAGACTGATCTTAGTGTTATTATAAGAGTCTCAAATGTCATCACTATAGCCACCATTATAGCTACCTTAATTGGCTTTGATTAAAATAGTTCTCTTCACATATCACTGTTTTTAGTACTTCACCAGATATAGGTGCAAAAAATATACCAGTCATTCAAAAACAAGTAAATAATTAGTATTTCTCTGTGTGAATGGGTGCCCACACTCTTAATGACAATTATACTTTCGTGGGTTGATTACTTCATTAATTAATTGAAGCTCTTGGACCCCCCAAGATCATCAGAATCCATAAATAATAAAACTTAAGCTGAGTTAGTAGAGTGCATAGAGAGGCAGGATGATACGTTAGTATGTATCTGAAGTTGCTTTTTCTGTTGAATACATGTGGCACAGGTGAAGCACGGTACATTAAACAAAGCGATGGTGAGGGAATGGATTGCTGGAAAGTGTTAGCTGCAGGCAAATCCGTGGGAAAATTCTCTTGGCTGCAAAGTCTGCTAAGGCTTTTTTTACATTGATTGCTTTGGCAGAGATCTTGATGTGTCACACTAATGTTTTAAAAAATGAGTTTGTTTTCCTTTAGATTTTTTAAAAATATGTATATACTCTTTGGCTCCAGGAAGGTCATAGTCAAAATGTACTGATTTCATAGAAATTTTAATGTGTGATATAATAATATTTTCATCTTCATGGTTTCAATGTACATTTTGTCTTGTACCCTTCAAGGATGTGTGTGCTGTTAATATTAAATGAAAGGGATAATTAAAACCCCTCTGCTGGGTATTATCTACTAAAGCAAGGATATACTGTAGTATCTCAATAAAAAGAGATTTTAAGCAAATGGTTATTTTAGAATCACGGCATAGTTATTCCTAATAGCTTACGGGATAGTACACCTTCCTATGGATATTCTATGTTTTAGTGATGAATACTCACCTGAAATAGATCAAAAATGCTTTTTTATACATTTGTATGATGTTGCATTATTTTCATCCCATTATATGGTGATAATATAATTTGAGGTTAATAGCAGTTAATCTGAATCATCCCCATAGATAAGTACCAGCAGAATTGTGTGGCATTGGCTAAAGTTTATGGACTCCTCTTATAATAGATATTCTAGCCTTTCCCAAACTTAAACATTGTTTTGTTTGTATTTATTCTTAACCCATAGCTATTGTACAGATTTTCAATTCACTCAGCAACCCCTTGGCTGACTGATAAACTAAGGCTTGGTCATCCAAAAACCTAACATTTTTATGAATTGCCTACAGATTTTAATAACAATCTGCAGTACCTCTCTATTAAGCCCATTTAAGCATTTTATCCACATATACGCTAAAGAGCACAGCTGTTAAACATATCCACCTGGACTCATCTGCCACTCGCAACCTTAGCAGTATGAGACATGTACAGGTTGCACGTCTCCTATCTCTCCAATCGACTCCTATTTGCTGCAATACATCATGAACGCTACAAAGTTGCGGTAGTCCAGGAGTTAGAGCGTTGGACTACTGACCGGAGGGTCCTGGGTTCGATTCCCGGGCAAGGCACTCTGAGCACCTGCACCTCCACCCAAGCTTTTTAATTTTTCGGGTACCAGATCTTGCCGGGAAACCATAACTGGCACAGGGAAAGGAACTGGCCCCCCTACCTTGACGTGTGAATTTCACACTCTATTGGGCTTAGTACTGGGTGAACTCTACCATCACCTACCAAACCAACCTTTGGATTGATTATGGGGTCCATGGTTTTTTATCATTAATGCGACGCTGTTTACTCTGCCTTCTTGAAATGACAAAAAAATACACTATAATTGTATTCATTGTTCCTCTATTAGTTCCTCATTATGCAGTATTGTCACATGTGCCTCTCCCCTTTCTGATTCCAAATTGGTCATCAAGTAATAATATACCCTGCTCTCATCCTATTGTCAATGATCCTGAGAAGCACTTCAGCTGCATGTGAAATCAAACTTATTCTTCTGTAGTCCTCACATGATGTAGCTTTTATTTGTTTATGGATTAGAAATTGTTAATCGATCATATCCTCCAGCTGAATTCCTGTTTTATAAATGCTGTGAAATAGTCCATAAAAAGTTCCTCCCAGTTCTCCTAATCCTTTTTGGTAGTTTCATGGGATTGATTGCTACCTTCATGGCCTTAATTTATTTCAATTCCCTTACTGCCTTTTCTATTGTGCCATCAAGTAAATCTGGACCTAAGCTAGTTGATATTAGCAATGTCTAGCTTGACTTCTGACCTGATGTTTTTATAACATAATTCCTATTTATATCTCTTCTATCTCTCTTGAATTTTAGCTGATTCCATTAATGATTTCCCTGGCTTATCTTTGGTTGCATGTATGGATTTTCTCTTCTTACGTCATGACAGTGCTTTCACTAATTGTCCAGAGCACCAATATTGCCCTGTGTACACTTGATGAATAAACCACAACCGTCTTTTCCCCCTCCCCCCAAACTTACACACCTTTTCCCTTTCTCTTTCCCCTCCTCCCTCTTCTCAAACACCTCCCCTCTCCAGTTCTCTATCCACTATATAAAGCCCTGTGTCTTCTGTTCTTTACCTGATGATGACTTTGTAAGTCGAAACCTAGGTCGTGTTAATAAAATATATGTGGAACAACCAAGTATTTCTTTCTTTTCCGATCTGTGTACACTTTCTATGTCCTTGCACTGAGGCATCCTCCATGCTGCTTTCGCTCTTTTGATTGTCGCCTCGGTTTATTATTCAATTCTTCATACTTCCTTCTACTTAAATATATTTTTCAATTCTTCCATTGACTCTCTCTGCTGTGTGTACATTGAAAAATTAAATATTTACATTAAGTTTGAATGAAATTCTTAAATAGATATGAGATTGTATGTCTACATAAAATGCAGTTTGAATTGGGTCTTATGAATTTGCACTTCATTAGGAGGGAAATCTGTATTCTCTGTTTAATTTGTCAATCAAATGGCTCAATTTTACTAGGCATGGCAGCTTGACAAAATAACTGTTGTGCTGTGTAGGGGTTGGCTCTATTTCCCGATCTGAACATTCTCTTCCTCACTTTCAGGTTGAAGCTAAATTTTCATGCATTTGGTTTTGTATTCCATTCCTGTTTCACCACGGCACCCTATTTTTAAGGCCTGTGTATTTTGATTGGGATAAACCCATGATTAACTACACTGCTGCAAGACTTGAGAGATGGGCAATCTGTGGCTCAACTCTGTCTCTTATGCCTCATCTTTCTCCTCTTTAATCGGCTGAGCTTTCTGTGATGCTACAACATTATGCATGAAAATGATGTAGTATAATTAATCTTTCTGCGGGTTAACCTCCCCACTTGTTACTTGAAGAAATGAATGGTCCTTGTCTGTAAGGAGAGGGGTGAAAAGAGCGTGTTAGGTAACCTGATGATTTTGGAGTAGTATTTTGAAGTGAGTAGAATAATATTCAGGCAAAGGAACATTTTTCCTCATGAATCTTAACATTCTGAAACAAGTTGGAAGTCATCCAGACTTTAGGCTAGTAATCAGTTGTTTTAACTCTGACTTTTTTAAAGCCCCTAGATTTCTGTGCCATTTCTACTTGGTTTAATGTTGTCAGTTCTAGTTGCTTTAGAGCATAGATAGTTGGTCACATTATCAATTGTCTCTTCATGGCCATCTGCATTCACAGATGTTGACCTCTTTTATAGCAACCTTTACATGTGTGTGTTATCTATCATTTTATGGTGGGTAACTGAGTTATATTTTAATTTTTAATCTTTTACTGAATAACATTATATGTTTAGGCTTATAACTTCTCCCTGATAATCTCTGGTGATAAATTAAGACAGGTTAGAAACTTTTCTAATCAGTCTGGGGGTGCAGAACCCATCTTCACCATGAATAGGTAAATTAATTTCCTCTTAGGTATAGGCATGGGCCAGTAACTGAATTTTTAAGGCCCCATTTCTATATGAATCAAAATTGTTCTTCAACAGTCTTAAGTAGGTCCTTTTTGATTCTCACTATATTTATGGCATCGTAAACTGTGCCCTGTATTAATTCCTTTTCTGTTACTCAAAGTTTCTGAAAGTATTGATGGAGATACTACGTATTTCATGGTATTATCTCCTTTCTTCATCCAATTAGGAGTGCCTTCATAATTAGTTTGGCAAAGACCACAAAAAGCATCTGTCAAATGCGCACCCTGATTGATAAATCTCAAATTGTACATTATAATGTTGTCTTCAATTTTTGTTTCATCTTTGATTTGTGCCTTGATTGTGGAAATATATGTCTTAGAAGATTAACTAAAGACAGTCTTGCGTGTAGTATTGATTTCTAGTCGATTTTAATTGTCGGTGTATTCAGTCGACCTTTTAAAAAATAGAAAAGGTTATCTATGATCAAATGGTAAAATGAATAGGTATGCCTTTTATGGTATTAATAAGGATTCATATTTTGTTGCTTGTCATAAAAATATAGTTTTGGCCTCAAAGATATAGACAGGACATTCAATACTCTTAACCTGGGTAGACCTCATATGCTGTAATTGTCCTTTCCTACATGTATTCGATAAGACACATTTTTAGAGGAGTATGACAATTCAAAGTCACTATGTATAATAAACACATAATAATGTGCGTTTACTAAAAGAATGTCAGGGTATGATCTTACTTTGATAATTGATCTTTCTTTATGAACTAATGTCTGCTACTTTCAAGATTCAGTATTAATGCTAACAGGTGATGGAAGAGTGCTCCTCTCAACAACCTTACTTTCCTGCAAGAGTTGTATTTAGATAATTTTTTGAGTGGAGAATTGGTCCAATGATGGTCAGAATTTTTTCTGTTTCCATCCAGTTGACCAGTATTCTCTTGTAGTTAAACTCGTGACAACCTCTATTTAGTTGGCATAGCAGTCATATTGGCACCCATTGGAAAGCTCTTACTTCTAGACACACGCCACTTTTTCATATTGGCCTCATAAGCTTGGCAAATTATTTATTATGCATTTAGTTTAAGAATTGTCGATAGCAGTTGATTCATTCATGAGTAAGGTGTGGAAAATACTGCCTCTGAAACATTACAGGTGGTAAAGGGCAGCATATATATGGAGTGATGACTTAGTGGGTCCACTCGTAGTCTGGATTAATTGGCATCCAGAGATTGGGGATTTGGCTTGCGTACTCTAGAAGGATGTTTGTGCGCAAGTTTGTAGTAAATACATTAATCAGAAGCAGAATTTTTGTATTGCTCAATTAGGTATTTTAGCCATGGTTATCTATTATCTAATTTCTCCTATCTATTTCAATATAATGATGTGAGGTTTGCAATGTGGTGGATAAAGATATGATGCTCATGCAGATTCAATGTATTCAACTTAGAAACTTGAAATCCATTTCTGTAGTGAACTTGGCAGGTGATGGATTGGCTTTCCAAGGTTTTAGGGATTGACAAGTGCTAAAATGTGTGCATCAATTTTTGTAAACTCAGTCATTGGGGACTGAATGTATGAAATGTTTGATGGGTTGTACCATTTTGTGGAGCATAAAATAATCATCTATGCCGTTCACAAAAAGTTTTCCTTCTGTCATAAAGTAGATTTTAAAGATGGTAAAGTGTGAATTTTCTTATAGTTTATGAATTTAGTTTTGGAAACGCTTGGCAACGGATTATAAAACTTCTAAAATGAAACCAAAATAAAGAGACAGTTTTGGTTTTGTAATATATCCAGTATATATTTATCACACAGGTTTAGGAACAGTGTGATAAATTCGCACAACTTCCCGGGAGCGGATGCGGACTCTGACCACAATTTAGTTGTTATGAAATGTAGCATCCGTTTCAAAAAGATAAGGCAGGGGCGGCGGGTTATGAAATGGAATGTAGAAGCATTGAACGGTTTGAAAAGGACTGAGTACCAACAGGCGATAGAGGAAATCATGGGGGATGGTAAAGAGCTAAGTACTATCGAAGAAAAATGGGAAAGTATCAAGAAAGGGTTGTCTAAAGCCGCAAAAGACAAATGGAACCATTAACACTGAAAGGACTAGGAAACCATGGATCACGGATAAGATGATTACAAAGATGGATGAGCGGAGAAAATGGAAGAATGCCAATACAGAGTTAGGCAAAATGAAGTACAAAGAAGTAAACAATAAATTGAGGTGGGAAACGAATCAAGTAAAAGAAGCATGGTGGAAGACGCAGTGCGAGGATATGGAAAGTCTGCAGAGGAAGGGTGAAATCGGTGTGCTGTACAGCAAATATAGATCTTTATCGGGAAGTAAGAAAGGGAGATCTACTACCTTGATCAAAAAGTTCCCGGAATAACCACCGTGTGGTGCTCCCATCGTTCCGATTTGAGTTCTGTTTTTTTTGTTAAATTGGTACATCTGTTGTTGATATTCCCTTTAAATCTTAGTGTCATAACTTGACATTTGCAAAAGTTACGGTCGGTTTTCGGTATGTCCATCAGTGCTTCCTGCGATTTTTCCATTACTTCCTCTCGGCTGCTAAAACGCGTTCTCCGTAATGGTTTTTTAACTCGATTGAACAGAAAGAAGTCACAGGGAGCCAAATCAGGTGAATTCGGTGGCTGTTGGATGGTATTTGTTGCATTTTTCGTCAAAAAATTACGAATAATGATAGCACTGTGCAACGGTGCGTTATCATGGTGCAAAATCCACGAGTTTTCTGCCCACATTTCTGGTCTCTTTCGGCGAATTGCTTCACGCAAACGTCTCATAACGCCCAAATAATACTCTTTGTTTACTGTCTGGCCTTCTGGCAAAAATTCATGATGCACTACACCGTTGTAATCCATGAAAACCGTCAGCATTGCCTTCTTTTTTGACTGAAAACGACGTGGTTTTTTTGGTCTCGGCTCATTTGGTGAACGCCATTCACTTGCCTGATGTCTGGATTGCGTGTCGTACTCATAAACCCACGTCTCGTCTCCAGTAATGATCCTTTTGATGAATGTGGGATCGTATTCAGCCTCGCAAATCATGTCTTTTGCGACGTCAACACGGTCTCTTTTTTGCATGAAATTGAGGTCTTTTGGAACCAACTTTGCTGCTACACGACGGAAACCCAAATCATTAACCACAATGTCTTGGGCGGATCCATAGGCAATGTTCAAGTCCTCCGCTATTTCTCTGATGGTTAATTTGCGGTTATTGACCAACATTTCTTTTACTTTATCAATTTTTTCACCGACTTTCGATGTCGATGGTCTGCCACTGCGTTCATCATCTTCGATTGACTCACGACCACTTCTGAACCGCTCGTGCCACTGGTAAACGACCGTTTTTTTTTAGAGAATCGTTGCCGAAACACTTTTCCAACATTTCCAACGTCCGTGCGCCACTAAATCCGTTTTTTACGCAAAATGTAATACAAGTTCGTTGTTGCAAATTTAAATCCATTTCTGCAATTGTAAAAAATCGCCAACACACACAGAGATAGATGTACTCTTGTCTACGTAACTTTTGCAAATGTCAAGTTATGACACTAAGATTTAAAGGGAATATCAACAACAGATGTACCAATTTAACAAAAAAAACAGAACTCAAATCGGAACGATGGGAGCGCCACACGGTGGTTATTCCGGGAACTTTTTGATCAAGGTAGTATACTAACTGTTAGAGCTAATGCGGGTAAGGTAATAGTTGACCCAGGAGAGATGGAAGGAATATATAGCAGAACTTAGACCAACAAGATAGACATAGAAAATGAGCATGACATAGAGGAAGATAGCTTAGGTCCAGGCATACTTGACATTGAGATAGAAAGGGCATTAAGGGAGATGAAACTAAATAAGGCCATGGGGGTGGATAACATTCCAGCAGAACTATTGAAATGTTTAGGGAAATTCAGGAGGAAGAGGCTGTATGGGCTGATCCGTAGTATTTATGAGGAAGGAATCTGGCCGGAAGATTTTGTGAGATCAGTTTTAGTTCCTATTCTGAGAAAGGTAAAGGCTACATCATGTGAGGACTACAGGACGATACGTTTGATATCCCACGCAGCTAAAGTTGTTCTCAGGATCATGAACAAAAGGATAGAGAGTAGGGCAAATGATTACTTAAGGGATGATCAGTTTGAGTTAAGGAAGGGGAGAGGTACGCGTGATGCCATTGCAGTAATGAGATTATTAATCGAGAGGAATATAGAACACAACCAGGAGGTATTTGCCTGTTTCGTAGATTTCGAAAAAGCTTTTGATGAGTGAATTGGGAAAAACTAATGGGTATATTGCGGAAAATAGGAATAGATTGGAGGGAAAGGAGGCTAATCCGCAACCTGTACATGTCTCAGACTGCTCACTGCCGGACGGGCAGTGTTAGGAAGAGGTGTAAGGCAGGGTTGCCCATTATCACCGTTGCTGTTCAACCTGTATGCAGAGGAAATGATTAAAGAGGCATGGGAAGAACTGGAGGTAGGAATGAAAGTGGGCGGGGAATTCGTAAAATCAGTTAGGTTTGCTGATGATAAAGCTTAAGTTCGTTAGTCAGGCAAGGGATAGCAAGCATTGCTGAGTGAATTGGAAATTCAGTGCGACAGGTATGGGATGAGAATAAATATTAATAAAACCGAGGTTATGCGATTCTCTAGAAAGAAAAAGGCTAAGCTAAACATTAGTGTTTTGGACCAACAGGGTCAAAGTAAGGGGAAGAATTGCACTAGGCAAGGAGGAGGGAGTTGATGAGAGGGACGTCGATTAAGGATGTTAAGATAAGACTCGTAAAATCTTCGATATGGAGCGTAGCTATGTATGGCGAGGAAACGTGGTCATTGAAGCAGGAGGATAGACGTAGACTGGAGGCTTTTGAAATGTGGGTGTGGAGAAGAATAGAGAAGGTGAAATGGACAGAGAAGAAAACAAATGAGGAAGTACTTGGTATGGTGAGCGAAGAGAGGGGTTTGTTGGGAGAAATCGTATGGAGGCAGGAAAAGTGGCTGAAGGGGGTATTGACTGGCAGTGGGATGTTGAAGACTGTAACAGAGGGGAGAATGTTAGGCAAACGAGGAAAGGGAAGGAACAGGATAGGGATGTTGGACGGGATGAAGGGAGGAAGAAAGTACTCGGAGGTAAAGAGGGACCTTATGTAGAGTAGGATGTAGTGTTTTGCTAGGTGTGACAAATTATTTAATTAGTAATTATGTCCATACAAAAACCTACCTTAACCAGTAGATTACCTAATAAATAAAAATATTTATCACTTTTCTCAATCTAGGAAGGAGAGGATAGGGGCGATGTGTAGGGTATCGGGAGGATGAATGCAGGAGAGGTGAAAGAAGGTTTTTTTTGGGGTGATCGGTTGAGGTGAGGGTCAACGGCAAGATGTGGTGCACTCCTGGTGGGCAAAGTTCAGCCCATGGTCTGAGCAGTCCCCCAGGTGCCAGATGCATGCCATCTTGATGGTTTTAAGTTTAAGCCATGTGTCTGGAAGGCAATGACCCATTGAAACAATGATTAAATGAAACAGTGTGGAGGGAGACCAGTTTAGGAACTGGTAGAGCCTTATGTGGAAGAAGGTTTCCACGAAGTGTGGTATTAGTTTTTGCAGATGTTGAGGGGTGATTCATTGCCTAATGTTAAAGGAGGAACAGAGTTTGTTTTTAGTGAATGATATTTTGGAGTGTACTTAGGGGAGTACGGTGGAATGGGATTTACTGGAAATACTTGGACCAGACAAAAAAAATAGAATTATTTTGATGTTTACACTTAATACAAAGAAAATTGAATTTAAAAGTTATCGGTTACACATTCAACATTTATTCGACATAGAATCTCTAAAATTTGTCCTCATTGGGCCAAAACTCATTTCAGCTGCTTAGTTTCCTTGTTCTGAAGCGTAAATCACAAATTCAAGTTTAAATGCAATATTGTACGACATCTCTCTTGAGATCCCATGAAGTTATTATCATTGTAACTTTTAATATAGCCCATGGTTAATTATTTTGATATTTTCGAAACCCATACTCAAAGCAACCATTCTTAATGCCCAATGTGAGGTAAAATACATAATAGTATTTTTCCCGTGGATAGGCTTGCACTTGAGAGGTCAATGTTGTATCCTCGTACCCCAAGCCCATAATATGCAGGCTGATTATTGAGCTTATTTTGAAGCAAGAAAAAGTGCAGGTTATGGGCTGGGAAATACATAAAGTGACCTATGTGAAAGGCTTTTGTGAAGGCCCAGTGGTCCTAATCCACTAGTTACTAGGCTCATATACAATTCATTGTTTTGTGGGTTAATTACTTGAGGTGGTTATCTTTTACCTTCTTTAAAACATTTATATTCTTTAAAAACAAAATACTTTTCACTTAAATGGCCACCCCTCTGGGGTCTGATGCCTTTGCAGCCACCTCAGAGGATTTATGCTGCTAGGACTACCTTTCATCCGGCTCTTACCCTTGGACTTATCTGGTGTCATGGGTCCTGGGAGCTAAGGAGTAAATGTCATTACTCCTGCCAGCACATCTCCAGAATGCACGAGCCATGTCAAATTTGTAGTTCATGGGTCGGGTTGCTTTCTTTTGATTGGTAATTTCTCTCATGTTGTGAATGAATAGTTCTTAGTGTCCTGATTGTTATATATCATAAAACGTAGAGAACAGCTCAGTACTATATCAGCCATATCTTGTTGCTACAACCATTCCAATTACCACTCGGGCTCGGCGCTTCCTGTAGGGATGTCAATACATCCATTCTCTCACATGCTGTTAATTTCCTTTGTTCAAATACTTTCAAGTTGCCCATAGTCTACGTTACCAAATCGGCATCATGTCATCGTATGCAATGAAAGTTTTTGTTCTACAATTGGCCTAACTAAAGACAACCAAAGTTCATTTCATTGTCAAATGAACTATTTAAATCTTTTCTTTCTGACTTAAAGTATCTATTCTTCTTGTCTCTCTCCATATTTTAGTCAGTCTCAACTACAATTGATGTGCATATGTTACCAGTGTTAAATTTTCCACCTTACAAGAAGTGAAAACATGCCAATTCATAAAATTTGGTGACAAATGCTCTGTTAAAAAAATTGTTTTGTTTCCAACTTGGTTTCAGTTGGTGTTGTTATATTTGGTATAACTGGCTTTCGCAAATAATTTTATGACAGGGTGGTGGCAGAAAGGAAATAGATTAATGTCAGCCTTAGACATGAAATTGAAAATTTCCTTTTTCTGTTCCATCTCATGGAGCCTGAACTCAAGTGCCCTCGATTTATATTGATGATCCTTAGGAAAAGCATGGCGTTGAATAAATGCGAAGAAGTTACTCGATACACCTGTGGTAAGACACATGGACAGGTAACATCGTTTGTAAAGCGTAGCCCAGAAGTCTCCAAATTATAATTCAGTTGTATATAGCCTTGGCTGACTGGGATTAAGTGAATGGACGTGCAATTCTGGTTTTTGTAAATGATTGTCACCATACTATAATCAGACTCAATGTTACTGCAGATCAGTGCTACAGGTTGCGAGACTTGGCTTGGGCTGTAGATGTTATAGGTTAAATTCAGAAAATCAGTCCTTTGGGATAGACTGCAATGGCAAGGTTGGTTCCAAAATACCTGTATCAAAAACTTAGCACATCCCCAATGTGATTGTTGGGTAGTGGTGGGAGGATTATCTCCATGACGAAACATTCACATTTTTCTGACTGCTACAGAAAAGATGGAAAAAAAGGCATGCATGTCCGGTTGCACAATTCCCCACCCATGTCTCGGTGCTCTTATTTGGGAAATGTCCCATATTCCAAATGGAAATATTTGTAGTTCAACCTATATATTTTGTTGCATATTTTGGTCATTCATTTGAATTCCTTTTTTAAGTCAAGAATTAAGGATATGGGGGCATGAAAACATGATGCATAAACCTAAAGAGAACTCATTTTTTTCTGTGATGTTAATTTGGCAGTTTGCTGTTTGAGAACTTAATTTGCCATTCTGATGTTATATATAGTATAGCATTCCAGAAGTTAGTTCCTTATCAAACTGATTGTAGTGTTGCGTGTAGCTTAAAGGTCTGGACTTGTATTATTAATGGAGTAAATTGTTTTTTTGAGGGCCATTTTTGCTTAAAGAGAGATACATTTGGAAGCCAGAATGTGTTGCCAAATTCTCAATGGTGTGATAAGCCAGCATTTTGTATTTAAAAGATCACTTCTGTAATAAGCTAGATAAAATGTAATGTAGTTATCCAACCGGATAAATTTATATAATCATGGTCAGTTTTCATGTGGGCAGTTTTTCCTTTTGGTGCTCAGTTTTACCTGCTCTTATTATTGTTGGTTTAACCTATGTCTATTGAGTTACTTGGTCGCAAGACTGTTGACATCATGAAAACAGGTAAATGGTTAATAATAGAATTTATTATTTAAATATATCGTAATGCAATTTTGATTAGTGTTGTTACTTATGTGCAAAATTTTTCGTAGTAGTTTTGGTTAATCATTTAACATTTGTATATTCAACATTTAAGTAGTATGTTTATAATGCATTGAATGGTTTTGCTCTTGAAATTCCAAGAACGTTGATTAAAAAGTGAAATGCTTTATTTTGAAGTGGAATTCTAAAGAATAAAGACGAATTGCTTATTGGTGAATCTGTAATACATCTTTAATTTTTTATGGTTAATCTTCACTTATGAAGTCACTTCTCTCTTCATTATTAAATTTCTGTGGTCCATATTTTTTGTCGTAGGTTCATCTGTTGCTGGAGATAGTTTTATCCATAGTTTTAGATGGCTTTCTATATTTGACTAGAGGCTTGCCAATGTTGTGAAACCCTATTCATGTTGAGGTATGAATTGTTTGGAGTTTTTGGTGTAAAAGTCATAAAGTTCAATTTTGTGCATAATGATGTAAAGTCTTATACAGGAGTAAAGTGTGTATGCCTGTTGACCATTTTAAGTCAGAAATTAGCTTGCATTTGTTCAAGATAATTTGGTCAGGTGCAGTTTATTCTGCAAAAAAACTGTCTAAACTCCACATTATTTAAGAACTGCTCTGCCTTTTTTTTTAAGATTATCTTTTGCATGGAAATGCTTGCTACCATTTTTGACTCATATTTCTATGAAGTTTTGACTTCATTTTTTACACATGACCTGACACATTATTGAACGCGGTTTTCAGGATGATAATTTTTTCATTCCTCTTTTTCCGAATTCTAATTGCCACTGGGTAGGTAGTGTTGGGTTTTGTATATCTTGGCTCATTTTGATCTTTTTCTGAATTTGTCTGTTGTTGTAGATCTTTTGTTTTTTACAGTAACTATAGATTTGATTTTTGCTGATACTATTTATCTGGGTTTGCAGAAGTGTTCCTTAAATTTTAATGACCATATGCACTTAAATTGTGAAAGTATTGGTTATGCTGGTGGTTTTTTGATATTGGCCTCACACAATGTTAATTTCTCTTTTGCTGATGAAACAATAATTTAGCTGTAAAAGCTGCCAAGATATTTTGGCATTTCATTCGCTTCATGGTTGAAGGGGTGAATAAATAAATTTATGTAATTGTTTCCAATGACTAGAATTGTCTCAGGGCATTACACTGAATGGTTGCAGAATTGAATTCCAATTTTGACTCGTTATATCCTTACGCGGGTAAGGTGCAGAAATTGGTTAGCATTGTAGAAATATGTTAAGAAAAACATTTTGATGTTCCATGGAAACTGGTTATTATGAAACGTGCAGAACCAAGAAAAGGGTTTTGTGTCAACTGAAGTTTCCATCCTTTTTTTCAATCATTTTTCCCCCTTTGAATTTTAGGCTGAGGAAAAAGGCATGTCACATCTTTCCTTGGCAATTGGAATATATCTTTTAAGTGAAAGCATATTTTTATAAACTTAAGAACTTGCCAAGTCACTATCTGATATCAACATGAATTTTTTGTGTTACATCATAATCTATTTGCACTGTTAAAAGGATCATTCTGCCAGCTTTGTTAACTTTTAACCAGGGAGTCATTTTTTACCTTTTTGGTCATTATTTTATGCTTCATGAAATGTTCCCAATAATGAACTACTTTGTGCAATTTGTATTGGCACGTTTGAAAAAATGTGCACATTTTAAAAATTCTGTGGACGTCATCGGCATTTACGGATGTCAACACATGGCATCACTTGTATCACCACTCGCATTTATGTCAACATGATCATCTACATGAATGTAATCAAAGTAGGTGATCCTTTATTAGCCATTGTCAGACGAACTGTTAGTTTTCCACAAAGTTATTAATGCACCAATAAAAATAATCCAGAAAGGAGGACTGAATTAGCTGAGCGTTAAGAACTTCTAGACATATAGGTTAAAAGAATGTTGAGAATTTGGGAAAACAGTAAGGCAGATGTACTTCAGTTATTTCTCTATTTTGAACCCATCTGTGTAGCGGAAGAGTGTACCTGGAACTGGTTTATAGCAGAGAGGGGCTTCTAGGTAGGATCTATTTCGAACTGGAGAGTGGAAACTAGCGAAATGGGAAATGACCTTAAATTTCATTTAGTGTTTCCATAGAATTTTTTGGGAATAACTTACCATTGTTCCAAATGTTGTTTCTGTGATAACCATTGTTTTCTATTAAGCATTTTGTGTGGGAAAACATAAAAGTAGGAGCAGGAATGATCTATGCCTCTCCTTAGTGATACAGGGTGCATTCTGAAAGTAATGAAATTGAATTCACCACACCACTTCTATTGGTCCGGGAGGGATCAAACCCCTTAGAGTAGGTGGAGGGGGTGCTAAGTTTTACCGCAAAACCAGTCTGTGCTCTCCAAGCTGTGGAAGCAGCAGAATGTCAGTTATAAACCTCGGCAAGCCAACTATGTCCAAAATAATGGAATTGATGATCAAGCGACATAATGTGACTGCTAGTTTTTGTGCTTAACTGATAAAATGTCTTGCGGAGACTAACAAAATGATTCATGAGGCTTACAGGGTCTCCGCTCTGTCCAGCTCACAAGTTTTGAGGTGGTTAAAGGCCTTAAAGGAGGGCCAGGGGGATGTCAATGGCGGACAATGCTCTGGGTGGCTGTCAACCAGCAACAAAGCCGACGACAATGTAGCTCATGTTAGACTCTGCCTGATGGTTTTCATTGAACTGAACTAGTCATCTACTGTTGTTTCGAATTGTTACTGAAGATTTAGCAATGAAGAAGGTATGCACCAAGCTTGTGCCCAAGGTGTTATCAGATGACCGAAAGACCAACGGAGCGGAAATTTCAAGTGAACTTTTGCTATGTATTGAAAATGAATGTGATTATTTGTACATCATCATAAAAAACCTTGGTTTTTGAATGCGACCCAGAACCTAAATGCCTAAGCTCTGATTGGCACAACGAACAGTCCTCCAAGCCCAAAAAGGCAAGAATGAGCAAGTCAAAAGTGAAACCAATACTCTTTGTCTATTTCAACAGTAAAGGAGTAGTCCTTGAGGAGTTTTTCCTCAAGGACTGACAGTTAACGCTGCCTACTTCATGGATCTGCTAAAAAGACTCGGGAAAAGGGTTATCAGAATGAGACAAGACATCCCGCTGCGTGGCCACTCGATCACAACAATGCGCTATGAGTCTGTGAGTTCCTGGCCAAACACCCTGTGCCAGCACTGCTCCACCCCCCCCCCCTATTGTCCTGATGTCGCCCCAGCAGACTTCTTTTTGTTCCCTCGGATTAGGGTAGGCCAGGAAGGAACCAGTTTTTTGTCCATAGAAGAGATTCATCAGCTGTGACAAAGACCTTCCTAGAGGTCCCCGAAGGCGCGTACCAGTCGTGGCCGAGTCGCTGGAAAAAATGTGTAGACATCCAAGTACATTACTTTGAAGAATTTCAAGTATTGGTGCAAATCTGTTCAATAAATGACGTAAAAGAAATAATTGCAATACTCTAGGAGTGCACCATGTATATTTCATGATAACTGAGATTTCGTATACATGTTGTGTGTTTTCCCCTGTATTTCACTTCCATTTTATGACTGCGATCACAGCTATCCTCGCTAGTTGGCATAGTGGTCCATCACTTTTTATGTAACCATTTTGCTCTAGTTTTTTATGGATTTGCATTGCTTCATTGGGATTTTGATATTTTCCATAAAATTTCGGATAAAGTAATTTTTCACCAAGCTCTTTAACCGTCATTGATTTGTTTGGATGAAAGTGTAATGCATATCATGTAATCCGCCTTTTGTTTGCTCGAGTATTGCGTGAGCAATGAGAACAAATGCATCTATGGAAATTACTGTGTTTAGGAGAGGTGATGACATACGTGATACTAGACGGAAGGTTTTTTTATGATTACATGTAAACCACAACCATTAGTAATGCATAGTGAACTTAAAATTAATTGGATTGTTGGTGAAGATGTAAATCAATTTTTTTAAAAATTATCCCTTCATTAATATTTGTTGAGTGATTTAGTCCAACCATTAATTGGAGTTTTTGTTCCCCCCTGATCTGAGCCTCCTGTTTCCATAGTTTTTGTAATGATGGCTGACCCTGGCATGGCACTTAATGTTTACTGCAGTGTCACTGTGTGGGAAAATACCCGTGTTCATTGACTTTTGCTTACAATAGTCCACACTTAGAGTGGAACATGTTTGAAATTTGAATGCCATATTTGTTTCAGACATATAAATTGCGTGTGTCACATGCTCATTTTTGAGGGACTAAATGAAAGTATTGCTAAACAGTATCTTTGATCTCGAATGTTTTCTACCCTTATTAAATTCCTAGTCTTCACGAGTGACTATATAATTTGTATGGGCTGAAATAGTTCTCAGATTGCTTAGTAATCGGTTAGATATTGTGTTTGTCTTCAAATGACCCGATCAATTGTAGTCTTTAAAATAGCTTGATAACTAATAAATGGGTTCGTAAAGCACCAAGAATCAATGAGTTGCCAAATGGTATAGTTAAGCAACATGAACTGAATTGTGAAATCTAGACCTGGTGCGGTGTAAATTTTCTATTTTTATTGGTGTTGAGCTAGTTGATAATAATCTTGAGTACTTGCTTCAATTGATGCCTGTATTTCACTGAAAATCAATATGCTGGAATCTGGTTTAAAGCAGCAGAAATATTGTGTTGCCTCATTCTAAGAATTTTAATGGGATATATGTTATTGACTCAAAAGTAGTGCTCTTCCAAATGCTGATTTATTTGGTTGCTATCGTAGTAGTAGTAGTTTTGAGGGGAGGCGACCGACAGCTGAGGTCATTTGCCCCATAGGGGATGGACAGGAAAGGATGAAGGGTGGAGAGAACCCTGGCATCGGCATTAGCCTACTCTTTACGAAAGGCGCCAAGGGGTCCGCAGTTAAACATCCCATCTGACGGACGGCGTACTCACTCTAAGTGCCCTCCACAAAGCCTCCACCTCGAGTAGGGATCGAGATACCTCTGAAAAATATTCAACACCGCCAAGATTTGAACCCGCGCCCTCAGGGTGGGAAGCCAGTACGTTAGCCCCCGCACCATCTCGATCCCCCCTTTGTCGACAAACATTTGAGTTTATTTAAATACATTCAATCATTAGTTTTTTAAAGGGGCTTCTTTGTCTCATTGTGCCAATAAATCTCCCAGTAATAGACTAATGACTTCAATCCATGTGAACTTAGTGTTTTTTGACTTGGATTTGATGACAATTGGATACATCCATCTCTATACGAGTATGATATTATCCAAATAAGTTCATTTCCCGTACGTCCATAGCAAATTGCTTCCTGAAATCTTGTAATGATGCTTTGTTATGGTATTAGGTAGTCAATTGTGAATATCACTCCAGGCAAGCAGTATATCAAAGAAATATGTACACTCTAATTTTATCTGGTGTCATTAAGGTGTGTGAGGAAGAAGTTTCTATGCTATTTAATCCTACCTGTCGGGGCACAGGAGATAATATTTCTGGAAATTGCCATTTCTCAAGGATTCAGCAAACATACTTGGACTTGAACACACCTGATGCTCTGAGTTATGGACTAGAAATCTCAACTTTCATTGACACAATCAGTGGCAAAAGTTATTTTCGTGTTACATTTTATGGTAAATTTTATGATCTTTCAGAGAGCTTAAAGCAAAAATTATGACTTGAGGCATCATTCTATTAGTCTGAAAGGGATCATTCAATAGTAGCAAAGTTCGAAGCTTGTTTTTCTGTTATAGTTTCCAGTGCAAAGAATTAGTCTTTAAATTCTAATAAGCATGACTTTCCTTTCTGTATAACGTTCCAATTGACTGAAGGCTACCCATGTCCCATGGTCTTCTCCCTCCTTTGCCCTTGTTTATATTCACAGCATTGCGCCCTGCTGGATTGAAAACCCAAAGCACTGCCTCTTCTTAAGTGTAGTGCTCCATAGTATATTCTTCTTATCTAACTCCTTGTTTCACATCACGTTTATTTGATATGGAATTTGCCTCCAGAGTCATGTTTCTTGGGCCTTTATGCCATTCTGCCTGTCCTCAGCCCAATCTCTAAACCATACTGCTGCATTTCACGTGAACAATTGCTTGCCCTATTGCATTTTTGTGGCCATATCACTTCTGAGCATAGTAATTCCGCAATGATGCACTGGCTCAAATGAGCACATGATTCGAAACATTCTTTCTCGCATGTTTTGGGCAAAAATTCACAATAACTTTTGCAGAGTTGTGAATCTATGATTTCTTTTACAGTAGGATTGGTTGCCTTTGCTTGTTTGCAACTTAGTAGTGGGCTATATTTCAAAGGAAAAGTCTAAAAATTGAGCAAAAAAAATCCATTCAGTGTTTTGCTATTACTCATTGTTTTGCCTCATCATAAGTTAGCCCAAGGTCAGGTTTTATAATTTTCTCTATGTGAAGTATGAATGTGATGTCATTTTTGAGCTTTCCACCTGATTTCCTATGAAGACTAATGTTTCGTTAAAATTTTTTTAAGCCAATCACAAAGCCAATTTGCCCATATTTCTCATGCTCGTCATTTTTAATGTTTGCTATGTGTCACCTTTTGATCTTTTTACAAAAAAATAGATATTTTGTGCCTCAATGATTTTCTAATAGAGCGTTGTCAAGATCGGATACCTGTTTATGTATTTAAGGAACTAGGAAATTGTTGATGAATAACCAATATGGTTTCAGAAATGGTAAATCCTGTGAGAGACAACTTTCTCTTTTTGGTCATGATATCCTTTTTTTAAGAGAGAGCGATGTTTCAGTGGATGCACTTTTTCTAGATTTTAATAAGGTTATTGACCAATTACCTTATTGTAAAGCACTCACAAAACTAGAAGCGTATGGCATAGATAAAAGTATTCTGGGTGTGAATAAAGACTTTTTGAATGGTCTGTTACAAACAGTAGTCATCGATTGAGTTAGCTCAAATGCACTAGAAGATTTCTTTGAAAATAGCTCTTGTTCTGTTTTTCAGTGGAGTAGGTGTCTGAACTTTAATTTGGAATGATTTTATCTGTTAAAATATAATGCCAATAAGATGCAATAAGTTAATAAATTTTTTGATTGCGGTTAAGCTAGGAGGGAAAGGCTATCTGTAACGCCAGTTCATTGAAATAGTATAGATGGAGTGTCTTTACTATTATGCATTATATATTATAACTATGCATTTTCTTATTCCAAATCTGGGAATGGAGCCAATTGTGAGTTTTGGTATTGAGATGATTGCAGTTGGTTAGTTAAAAAAAAGGTAAAATTTGCATAATTTAGATCTGAATGCTAGTTCCGTAATAGATTCAAATGTTATATTATTTTAATATCAGGAGATGGAGTTGCCGTTGATTTATGTTTTCTGTTTGTGTTTAAGTTTGTTGATGGATTGAAAGATATTCTTCGCTATAATAACATAAATCATTCAAAATAATGTTTATGATAGCTGACTTTATTTTATTGGCCATTAAAATGTTTGCCTAATGATATGGTTAATTGTGTTTCTTTAAAATACAATGTCATAATTCATGATAATTTATTTTAGTGATCAAATGAATACCAGTCATGCAGCTGAACCTCAGTCTGATTGGCCTGCTGAAAAGACAGAAGTAGAGCCTGTACCTGCTGAGCCACAAGAAACAAAGTAAGAAAATATCTTTACTTCAATTTTGTACCATCAGCATATTTTCTTGCCAAGTTGTTTATGTATGTGACATCTTGTTATTATAATGAGCCAAATTAAATCTTGGCCATATAAACCTGTAGTAGTGATTGTGGTAGATATCTCAGTAATCAAGGTTTATTTGATAGGCGAGGTTGAAGCTGACCCATTATTAAGCCATACGGCATGTGAAATGTATGCTTCAGGATATGGAGATCAGTTAATTAACCTGGGGTGCCTTTCACCCGGGAGGAAATGGTGCCTCGAGCCTTGCACAGCTTGAGTTAACCTGGGGCTACCTAGAGGTGTTACTAGTTATGAAAACCATGTTGTTTGCCAATTGCCCTCTGCTCTTCATACTGGACTCAGCAGGGTTTTCTAATACATGTATTACCTAATAAGTTAAAGCTGTGAATAGCGTAAATATTTAGTGTACTTGCTTTCTGACCAATCCTTAGTTGAAGTATGGTATACCAATGAAAACAATTGGCTGTGCCAGTCATAATGAGTTCTCATCCTGATTCAAACTTATGTTAACATTCAGGGATCTTGGAGGTGGTGGTGGTGATGCTGAAAATCCGAGTCCTGCGGAGGAAGGTCCACAAGAACTAACTTTAGATGAGTGGAAAGCTTTGCGAGGCAATAGACAGAAACCCACATTTAATATACGGAAAGCTGGAGAGGGCGAAGATATGACTCAGTGGAAGAAAATGTATGCTCTCAAGAAGAAAGAGGGGGAAGAGGAAGATGATGAGGAAGAGGTAAGCCACTTCGTGAGTTTTGGCAAAGGCATGAAAATATTCCTTCATAAAGTAAAGGGTCTTGCTGGTTAATTTTCAACTTCTCATTGTGAAGAACTATATCAATAACCAAAGAATCCATTGTAGATGACTGAAGTTGGTTCTGTACAAATTCCTGATGTTTGAGTGATAATATTTGTAAATAACAGTGGCTTGCCGGTGGAGTTAGGGGAAAAATGAAAAGACTATATTGGAAAAGTTCTCTGCTGACCTGTTTGCATTGTCTAGAATAGGCAGCATTTTTCTATTTTTGTAACTAATTTTATGATTAAATCTTCAAATAATTTTTTCAAAAAGCTGACATTTCATCCTACTGTAAGTCATAGAAAATTGGAAATTAATTATAGCATAACTATAGCTCCTTGTCAATTCGCCGTGTTTTCAGGTATTCGTTAATCTCTTGGCCTAATCTTTGGCTGCAAGAGCAAGTCTCCATACCTTTCAAAATGTATTATGAACTTTGTACTTTAACGAACCTGTTCAATTTTTGGAGTATTTTAATGAGCATTAAATAGCATCATGGTTTCCCTGAAATAAGACAACTGTCAGTGTTGAAGAGCGTATTTTGAGTTCCGATTTGTTTCATACATTTACTTGATAAACAATATTTAACTTGAGTAATAGTGCTATAGAATAAGCATGGGATTTAAAGTGCTACAGGCCGAAGATTTCAGCTTGAAATGATACTTGTATTTTGCTTTGTTGAGTGTTTACAGTACTTGTTTTCTGGCATCGGGTCATTTATTCCAAGAGATGTGCAAGACCCAATGAAATTAAATTTTTCATATCACGATGAAAGAAAGTAAGAGTTTCAAGTGGATCCAATTGTAAGTGGTGCATGATAAATTGCAGGAATATGATGCATCGGAATACCCCCAGCGTGTTGGCCGGCAGAAGCACCTGCTTGACATAGACATCCATTTTGCTGACTCAAGGCGTGGCACTCGTGGGCGAGGGAGGGGTGGTATGCGTGGGACGGGTCGCCCGGGCACAGGAAGGGGGGGCCCTGGGAGGATGGGCGGTGGTGGTGGGGGAGGAGGTGGGTCCCCTCGCGTTGGTGGTGGCGGGCCGCCTGGAGTGAGAGGCCCGGTTGGACCAGGAGGCGACACCCCTCCATCTAGTATTTCGGCAACTTCCAATGGAGGCAGCGGAGGGACGGACAGCCCAGGACGGGCTCCAGCACCTGCAGATGGGCCACCTCGGAGTAATGCTATATCTGTAAGTGTTTCTGATGGGTGGAAATGCAAAGTTATGCTCAACAAGTAATAATTGAAAATTAGAAGTGTTGCATAGCAAGACAGATGTCTTGATTATGTGTTGCTGTTTGGAGGTACATCACCCCTTAATGGACAGGGCCTTACTTGCCCTTCAGTATCATCTTTAATGAGCATACCGATGGAAATATTCAAAAGTATTATGTGCATATTAGTTAACAGTTGCGTCTGGAGAGGCAGATGACCAGTCTTTCAAGTTTGAGATTGACCAGATGTGAGAGAGGGAATGCAAATTACACTGAAAACGGGAGATGATAATGGTTCATTTGCCCGTTGAGCATTTAAAAGGAAGAAGTGAAGTTGCTTCTACACTGAGCGTCTGTCATGGGAGATGCATGCCACGGTTTCCTTCCAGATGCAATACTTCGTGGAGAGTTCAGGGAATCTAATCTTTGAATTCCAAGATTGAGATCTCGTATACTGAGCAACTGACCATATGGTGAATGAATCACTCGCATGTAATTTTTAATCTTTATTCTGTACATCGGGCAGGTTTTAAATCGCCATCCTAGCATTATGTGGCTTTCGTTAAATCCTGGGAAGTGAACCTGGAGAGAATCTTGGTTAGGGAATTGCTAACTTTTTTATGAATGCACTCCCTCATCTAGAATTTCTTGAAAAGGATTTTATTGGGTATGTTTTTGTTCTTGTCCTATTATCCTAGCATATGCTCTTTTAGGCATGGCTATCATTCATTATGTACTTCTTCGTGGTAGACATGGTGCAAGTGATGGTAATCTATTAATTACATCATTCCCCAGCTTGAGGTGAAGAGAATTCCAGTGCCACATCGGCACGTGGAATGGAAACAACGACAGGCATTTATCATGACCTTAAGAAGTTGCTAGTCGTATAAATATAGGACTTCTCCGACCAACATTGTAAATTAAATCCTGATATTCTTAATTAAATGAGAGAAATAAAACATCACAATTGCTAACTGCTTAACTTTTATTTCAAATATCTGTTGCTGGAGGTTTTCATGCCAAATTAAACTTGCCAAAGCAGAATAGTCGTATAACTGGATAAGCCTTCAGTTGCGAGGTTTTTCATCTTGAGACTAAATAAATTGGGGTTTTCCACTGTAACTAAGTTTAATGCCTTGGTGGTAGGTAAATCTAAATGTTAGCAATAGCATGATAATGGAGGGAGCAGCTGTCCCATGTCCTCAAGGCATTGACAGCTGCAGCCACTCGAGTGTTTTATCTTTTTCTTTCAGTCTCGTGTGAGGCAGAGTGCTCCCAAGGTGGACGATGAGAATGACTTTCCATCCCTTGGATAAAGAAAAATAAATTACACCCTTATATGAATGTCTTGAATGTCATCTCTAAGTTATTTTAAATAATGCAGCAGTGTGACCTGAAGCTCTTGATCATTTTGTTTCAAACTTTTTGGTATTAATAATTTTCTTGAGAGTCTAAAATTGAGTGTTTGTCAATGATACAGACATGTTTTTGCATGACTAGCTAGATTTTGCAGCAAATTAAAGCTGCCTGTCCTCTAGTACAGTGGTTCTCAAGAGTTTGCATGGTGGCCTCAGAAGTGTATTTCATGTTATTAGTCGCTTGAGTTTGTTATTATAATAGAAACTTTTATTGACTGGCTGGATCAAAATTATGCTAATTTAAGCTAGTGTGATCCCATTTTGCTCTTGCAGTAATGTGCTCATGCTGGCGACTCAAGTCTCCTTGGCCACACTTGAGAATGGCTGCACTAGTCAGTCTGTTCTATGTGGTTGATTGTGATTTATGGGAGAATTTTGGTTAATCCGAGTGTGTAATACTTTATATTTACTATTGTCTTCAATGTGTTTTCATCTTAGCTGTCAACTTTATTTCTGCTGGATAATTTTTGCGATAGTTGTGATCAATATGTTGTACAGCTTTTCCTTATTTACCCTCATAACCAACAGTTTTGTCAGCTGTTCAAATTGTAAATTTTGAAATGCTATGAAATCTATAAAACACTATGCCATTTAAATTTGACTCAGATTCCACTTTACATTATGCGATTATCAAAAGACTCATTTATACTGAAAAATATTCAAAAGTATGAGTTGATCTATATTTTTTTAGAGGATATGTTTTTTCATAGTCTTTGATTTTTTTTGGACTTAGTATGGGAGGTATCCTTGAACACTTTCCTCTAGCGTCCCTGCATTTGTAAAATAGTTTGAATTTACATTTTCATGATATTGGTAATCATTTGCATTGTGTATGTAAAAATAATTGTATTCTGCTTTTGTGGGAGCTGAAGAAATTGGATGAATTTGGTAGTGCTGGTTCCATGGAAATGGCACTTGAAATATAAACTTGAGTTTGGTATTTTATAAGAGCGAATAATTTTGTGAGACATGCATTGCCCTGTGGTTTTGACTTTATTTTTTGACAGGAGTAACTATATTATGAAATTATTTGTACATAAAATTAGAATGCGGTGGTATAGTTTAGCCTTATTACACTGTTCCTTGGCATTTTTAAGCTGCCGTCTATTGATTTTTAAATTGTGTGAAAAAGTATTCTTACATTTTTTGTTGGCCTTTTACTTTATCATTGCAATTATTTTGGTGAACTAGCTCATAGGTTTCCTTGATAATACAGTTATGGTATTTTGAATGTTTGATATCTCGTTTTCATGACTCTTTAAGTGAGCAATTGGGATTTGAACATCTGTAGCTTTAACATTGTCCTTGTGCTTTAAGAGAGGGGTTTTTGTTAGGGGCCCAAAGGTGTGAATTGAGAGAAGAACTATGTCAGTGTGCTAGTTTTTACCTGTTGTACCTTACCATTTACTCTTCTATTTAATGCAGTAAATTATTGGCTACTATGCCAATTCACTTTAATGTTTTCATGCTAGAAGGTGTAATGTGCAACTTATTGTTGGAAGAAGGAAAGAATTTCTTTGGTATGTGATCTAAGGACCTATACAATTCAGTTAACTGCTGAGGTAAATATGCATTTCACGGATACGACTTTATTTTTCTCAAATTTATTTAAAACTTAATTCTATCATTGATTTCTCCCTCCTTGGTTTCTCCTCTCCTCTTCCTCTTGATTTGTCACCAAATGTGATCACAGTGGAAGTATAAAGTTTTTTTACCCTCGTAGTGATCCACAGTTTTACCAGCAATAAGAAAGTAAATGCTGTAGGGTTGCATGCATCATGCTAGTAAAAGTACTGCATGAAGGTGTATCTTTCCCATTAGTGGATAATTAAGTAATGTCATCTCACCAAACATGGGTACTTAACTTTCATGTATGAAAATTTCCTGTCTGCAAAATTTTTAGCAATGTCACCAAATTCAAAGTTTGTTTCATTTTTTTATTGTTAAATAGAATATCATTATAGTGAGTGAATATAAAGGAAAATTGCTAATGTATTCTCTAGAACAATAGTTTTCTTCAATTTCTCCATATATTTGATTTAACTGTATAATTGCTTACTCAGCAGTAGTAAGTAATTTTTGATCTTGTCACCAAATGTTGACTTCATTGGTCCATCCTTAATGTTTCCCCATTTCTAGTGGATTAAAGTGCTCTTTGTGCATCGAGGTGTTATTGGTTGTGAATGGAGGAAATTTAATCATGTTGACTCAGTAAGTGGCTAGGTACAGGGAACTGAAGGGGACCAATAAATTAACCCATTAAACCAGTGTCGTGTACTTTACTTTAGTTGCATCGATGATAAGTTGTGATTTGTTATTTACCCATGTACTTCACTTGTTCTAGATAATACATTGCCAATAGGTTGATCATTTTGTGATATGCAATATTCACTGACTTAACATGGAAGTGGCAGTATTTTTACTATTTCAGCATGACCATTTTCTATTTGTTTGTATACATAACATGTAGCAAGAAATAATATTGAGAGTGGAAGTACATCTCATAACATAATATTTTTCTTAGCTCAATAATGTTCCTCATATAGGAGTCCTCTCTGCAATTTGTGATTGAAAAGATGTGCATTACCAGTTGTTTAGTACTCAGTGTACCTAATCATTGTTTCAAACAGTATGTGGGTTTCAAAAATGAATTTTGTATCCTCATAAATTGTTTGGTGATGGATAGAATGTCTCTAGTATTTTTACATGTCATATGTGTTGCCATGGCATATTTACATCCTAAAAACCATCATTGCATGTACTCCAGTACATTTCGTGTTACACACATACTATGCTGGCATTTGTACACAATCTCCTGTAGATTTGCTTTTAGTTGCATCAGTTTCAAGTTTGTTGGTGTTACGGAAGAGGTATTGTTACCTTAACCTCAATTCAAAATTTTTTGCCTTGTGTTAATTTGGCATGACAGAAGTCATGGGACAGAATGTTTTTCTTATCTGTCTTTCTTTAAGAGCAGATTTGTGAATGAGAAAGTTGAGAATAAAATTTGTTTCTCACTGCATTTGGTAAATTTCTTTGTAAACAGCAAGTGTAAAATGTAGACCTTGGGGTCATCACCAATGCCTTGATCGTCAAACAATGTTTTGAATGTAACCTTAATTTTGAAACTAAGGGTAGAGTGTAGAATCATCCATGGAAAAAACATAATTTTGGCACTGTTTATACGTTCGAATCATTCCACTTTTGGCTGACATGTTATCAAAAGTGATAGAATGTCTGAGGAGCCTCAAGGAAGCAATCCAGAAGCACTCGGCTGCGGTTGTTATAAATTCATTTTGAACTGACATTTAGCTGGCGACATAATTGGGTCTAATCAATTAGCTCTGCATGGCTATTAGGGACCATTAAACACCATTTTATGCAATGCAAATTAAATTTTTTAATGTAAAGGAATTCCTAAGGTTTTCTTGCAAACATTATCATTGATGGTAGTCTGATGTTAAGGTAGCTTTTTGATTTGTGCGGAGTAAACATGTATAGTATATAGTTGTAAGACCAACATAACATTGAACACAAATCCATGAGGAAATATACATGCTTCAGTAAACAAACCCTTGATTGGATTCTTCATATTTTCTCCAATTAATCAAACATTCCTGGAGAATGGATTGTCCTGGGAAAAGGAATTGATGGATTTAATGGAAAAAATGTCCCAACTCATTTTAAATGGGAAATTTGAAGTGTATAAAACAATACTAATGGATACCAAGGTACCCCTATTTTTCTTAGGAATCCTTGCCATACTTGACCCTTTTTGAGACCCTTAAACTGCAGCTTAATCTCCAGGGACTTGCTCGTCACACGAGATGAAAAGTGGGGGTATCACCTCTCCATAATGTTTATCATTAACAATTTCAGATTGATTTAAATAATAGTAAATTAATTTAGGTTATCTGAAATTCACCAAAAACCTTGATGGGATAGTTTTGGACAAACATTCATAATGAAATTTCAATGCATGCTAGTTACCTATTACTTGGATTACCATACTTTTGGATTTTGGTGATATATGAGATGCATTCACAGTACTTTTGTGGTATTATTCTTGGTAATGCTACAGTTTTCCTGTTTACCAGAGTTGGAGTCAAAATGGAAATTCTGCTTAGTAAAGTACCTTGCTGCTGGAAGTGGAAGGTGAGAGAGTAGCTAAGGAGGGCTCTTCATTAGAAAAATATCTGTGGTTCAAAATGGAGAACTCGAAAAAAATGTTATCCCCAAACTTTTCACACACTGCCTTCAATGCAAATAGCATGCAATAAAATCTTTGAAGAGCATTTAGTCTTTTTTCGTCTAAAAGGCACACTAATCATGTTTACTAATCTTGATGAGGGTGGAAAACTTGTTCCACCAGAAAGGAGAGCGAGTGTGTGGAAAGAGAAAGTTTCTCCACCGAACACTGCAGCAAGAATGAAAAGGTATGTTCCCTGCAGCATTAGGGTTAAGATTTGACAAATTGAGGGAGTGGTTCATAATTACTTTAAACCAGCCTTGATATTTTTTCTGGATGGTCTAAATTTGTTCATTTTTGCTTTGGAACAGTGGCCCCTTAGATAAAGACCAAAAATATGTTCAAGAATGACTCTAAAGGAGTGGCCAAGAGGATAATTTCATGCCTGCTGCTTTAATTGGATTTAGAACTCTCCAATTAGTGATTGTGCATTTTTCCAAACTTGTTCACATTGTGATTTTTTGTGCTAAGTTAAATATTCTATTGCTCATAGGTTTAAAAATATCCCCAGTGATAAAGCTTCAATAAGAGAGGCATAAAGGAAAATGAATAACCTAAGAAAGGTAAAGTACAATAAGTGATGAGGTGCGAATGTGGCGATGTCTTCGCATGCAATCAGTCAACAATGTTTTGCAGTGTCCTGAAGGACAGATGAGAGAGATTCTTTAAAGAGAGTGACAAGAATGTCTACACAAGTTAATAGTCCCAATGATGTTGAGCATTTGCTTCTCATATGGATAAACAAAAAGAAATAGTTAAGGGATACTATCAACCTGAGAAGTTGGAAATGATTTTTGCTTACTGGAACAAAATTATTTTCGCTTCGTGAGAAAGTTTCCAGAATGAATTATACTCATTGTGCAAGGTAGTATTACGTATGTATGTTATTTTTGTTCCAAAATACTTAGCGTTGTTTCTTATTTCCCTTGATTGTCCAGAAAAATTGCTTGTGGAGTGAGTGGTTTTCTATCAAAGATGTAAATTTTTAATGCAAATGAAGTGATACTGGCCTCAGTTTTGTTTAGATGGACCATTTTAGCGAGAGCGCAATGCTATTTTTTCAGAAGGTTGATTGACCTGAAAATATTGGATCATGTCCTTAGCTTTCTTCCTTATATTGTGTATGTATATTGTTTGCATTCAAAATCTTTCTACACACTGCAGTATATGTACACCTGGTGCCTAAAGTTCTTGCCAACAATTCCTCATCATTTGTGATGCAGTGAGTATTACTATATGTATGAGATTTGCCAAAACAAATTTGTTCAGAGGGGGGGCAACTAAATTTCTTGGTAGTTAGGACACTCCATAATGTTTTCTTGAGAGCTATTTAAGAAAGTACATTAGTTCCTTTTAAAAGATGCTTTTTTGATATCTCTTATTGAAGTAAAAAATTAATACTAGCATGTGTAGGATTTTGTCTGTCTGCTAAGTGAGTTGGTGGTGATGTTAATTTAATGTTGCTAGTGTGTCTGTTGATACAAGTCTTGTGAGACCAAGGGTCTGTGCTCAAAATTTTGCATATGCACTGGTGCTGAGAACAGTTTGATTTTCACTCCCGTTTCAATTGGCAGTTTTCAAGATTGTGTTTGAGGGAGAGCATGTACTCCCTCTTCGTTAAATGAACACTGGTATATTTTTCCATTGCTCTTGAATGCCATCAAATACTCCCACTAATAGATTGGTGTCCCAAGAGTTGATTATCTCCACCTTATGTGGAAGCTGAGAAAATCATTAAATGTAATGATAATTCTGAAAAATTAGGTAATGAATTTCAACTTTGTACAAATGTGAGTGCCATGAGGTGGTTTGACAGTGATCCTGATGATCCCTGGAATTATCCTATGATCTCGCAGCAGCCAATATGCTGTGTGCACATATCACGATGAACTCCAGAGGCACTGCCCATTGGCTGGATTGAACCCCCTATGCTTAGTACTACTTCAATTATTATTGTGACAGTATTTCATTTGACAAATATAGAAACCAAGAAGTAATCTGTTAAATGTTTTGCACTTGGACACATTACTAGGTGCTATCACAAAACATCTTAATGTTAAAATCTGGCAAGGAGAGTGGTTCAGTAAATCTGTGCAAGGTGGCTGATGCCTTTGCCTGAATCATCAAATTATACCCTTATGGGTGCAGGGATTATCTTGAGATGCCACTGAGGCATTACATTGGAACTTGGGATACCGGGGCCATCTCCAACACTTATTTCCTGTGTCCTCGACTAGAACCTTGAGTTAGAGTATAGTAATAATCAGGATGGACTAAAGGGTCTTCTGGATTAATTTGAAAGATTAGTTAAGGGCTTTTGCATTTGCTGCTGTATATTTATTTAGTTGCCCTTGTTATTATAGATTTGTTAAATTTGCTAAGTAAAGTTAGGTAAGGTAATGTCAAATTTGGAAAAATCCACTCGGCCATGGAAGTGGAATTAGGCTGGAAATAGCTGCAGTGGAATCTTTATCCTAAGAAAAATGTAATAGCCGTGTCCAGGCTTCACATATGCGCCCAAATTAGGGCGGAGGCCATCTTGATGGGTATTCAAACTCGTTAAGCAGCGAGGGGGCTCACTCAACTCGGCCCCAGGATTTAGGACACAAGTGTATCGTACATCCGCTATATTGCCTCCTCAGAATTACAAGTGCTGGAAGCGAGGCAACTAGCAGAAGAATAAACGCCATGGCGGGAGTGTATTTTTACACCGTGTTTTTCTTGGTCGCAGTAACATGATTATTTCTTCGAGAAAGCACAATTTTACTCGTTGAAAAAACCGAAGGCTTCCTCAATACGAGGTGGGAAAAGGCGGAGCTTTCCATGGGGGAAAAAATTTGGCGTCTCCCGCGTGAATGTAGTTTAATTCATAAAATAACTTTATTTTATCAAGTTATAGGATACAGATATTTGTAATGGAGTGGTAAGAACAAATATCTTAGTTTGGTGCTGCGTTTTGTGGTTAAGAACATAGTCTTTGTCATCGTGGAGGTATCCATGCCTCGTGTGTGTGCTTGTTAAATTTTATTTTGGTTTTTAAGCATAACAGAAAGTAATCTTCAAGCACAATGCTGTGCTTGGAGGGTGTAAGCATTTAACAATGTTCTTTGTAGGCATGTAGCTTTCTACACAATTCCAATCGATTAATCATAGGTCGTTTGCCAAACCTCTTCAAAAAGATTCCTCGTTTCACTAAGTATGCCCAAGAAGTAATAAAATCAACGAAAATGGAAAAACTGCGACAAAAACTAATTGTAGAATATATTCAATTCATACTAAGCGTAACTTAAAAATATAATTCATGCAGCAAGAAAAGTACCCATAACTATAAATGAACTACGCATGACACAAAGCGTATCTAAAAGCAACTACTGTCGGATATATTACTCTGGGATAATATACCATATAATAAGATAAAAAGTTTGAAATTAATGAAATTTAACACTACCTGACCTAATAATTAAAGCAAAATATAAAAAAACGGATCATCAATAGACTAAATATAATCCGATAAGTGAAAATGAATACAAGACCAGTCCCAAATATCGCCCATGTTACCAAGTTAAAACAAAGAAATTGAAAATTTTTCATGAAGGATTGCCGAGTAAATTGTTAATAGAACTCTGTATTACGCGGTTTTGCGACTACGCACAAGCTATCTAAATATTTTAATAAGAATATTAGTTATCTCCGAATCGCTCGCTTACGGTCAGGGTTGATGCGTGTTGCGATTCAGGACTTTTAGCATAGCTGTCCGTCACATCTTTTTCATCTCTAATGACCATTCTCGTCTTCGTGGTTTATTTATTTAATTGAAGGCTCGACTTGGTCATTGTTTTGAAAAAGGTAACTGAACTATTGGATTGGTTTCCAATCTTATCAAAGCTGCACGCTGACAATGAAGAAGTACGATTACTCTGATCGAGCAAACCCTGTGAGATAGTTCCTCTCGGGCCATTTCTTGGCATAGTGAATTCGGAAGGAAAGGAACTAACTGGAATAATTGCATTTATGATATCATTTATTTAGTGAATGAAGTTATTAAATGTGTACCGCTTGATGCGTTTAGTTGTTTCTGCTATGAAAGCAACCTACAAAAAGAAAAAAACATAGATCGGAATTTTAGGCTTCCCTTGCAGTTTGGTACTTGGATGATTAATAGTGGTGAAGCATGTGGACTGATAGAGAGATTGATGTGACTGTGATGGAAGAGAGAATGTTGGCAAAACGAGGAAGGGGCATAAATAGGATTTGGGATGTTAGATGTAAGGAAGGAGATTGTTGGGGGGTAGGATATTAGGTTACGTTTTGTTAGGAGAGACCAGAGAAATACTTGGTAGTTGTGTCCATTCAAAATCTACTTTAATTAGTAGATAACCTTCAATAATGTTACTCATATCTCAATGGAATAATTGAAGGTTCAGTTTTTAAATCCTAATATCATATTATCCATTTATTACTTGAGCCAGTACCTAAACTATATTGCAACATCTTTGGAAGTGTTTAGTTCCACCTACCAAAATACTGCATTGAAATAAAAGGTTTATTTTGAAAATTTTCAGTCCGCCTGTGTTTTTTTAAATTTAATTTATTAAATTATTTTTTTTATATTTTCGCGGCCATTTAACATATAATTATTGCCAACGAAAATCGCCGAAGATTTCCTAATGTCAGGGCAAAATGGTAAATAGTATAAAGCATGAACCTTTTGGAAGACGTCATTAAAATCAAGCGGCAGAAATGCGGTCGTGGCGTTACCTAGCTATCAAAGTTTCAACTACATCGTAGTTTCATACTAAAGCACCGCCACCTTCGAGCGGGTTTCTCAAAGAATACAGCAAGTGTTAACAAGAAAGGGTAGGCCTCACGATGATTGCTACCATCATCTGGTAACAGGTTACGGAACTACTTCAAATGATAGAAATGTTTACTATAATTATTTCAGGGGTTTTTTGAACACAATTTGTTCGCAGGGGACATGTGTATTCTATCCCCTCGATTGCTTATTTCATAAGGTGAGGTGTGATGTAGATCTTGACATGGCACGAGCCTCCGAACTCACAAGCGTAACATTACCTAATATTTTGTGTATTATCATGGTAAGGGTAATCTAATTTGAAAGATTATCCTCTGAGAAACATATTTTCGAATTTTAAAATATGATTTTGGTGGAATTGTAAATGTTCATGGAAGGCTAGCTGCGACTTTATCGTTGTAGTTCTATTCCGTCGGTATTTTATATTTTGTACCGAAAGAAGAATATGACAGAATGTCGTTTTGGGGACACTTTCCACCTTACATTTCCGGCTGATGTAAATCGCCCAATAGTGTCGAAAAGGTATTTTCAGTGCCTGGTATTATGCACTTACGCCATAAACTACACTAACGTAGATTCAGTGATATTTCAAAATTTATTTTGTTAGGAACGTTAATATCCTGATGTAGTGATGTCGTCCAGCAAACCCAATGAACTTCCGAATCATGGCCTTTCACCTGGAGATGAGGTATGTAGAGGTCGTTTAGAGATACTCTGTAGATGGTAGATTACGCTTTCATTCAGAAATGTATATTACGACTACGTGACATGATCTAAGGTTACCATCGTTGTATTAATCTCACAGGGTAGTAATTTGTTATTTGTTAAAACCGTGAAATTTTTAAGTGAGTTTGGCTTGTTTAGCATTGAACATTGCTTTCTTATAAGCACCAACGTTTCCCTGTTTTACAGGCTAGCTCAGAACCTCTTGGCTATCAAGATTGGCATGCAAGATTTAATCAAGGGATTGGTGATTTCTTCAATAGCTGGTCGGTGTTTAGCCCATTTAGGAGGAGGGCAAGTAAAAGGCAAACTTCCGATTGCCCAGAAAGACCGAACGTTGAGAAGGAATGTCTACCACCCGAGCAGATTGAGCTGGTTCATTTTCAAAATTCTAAGGTTTGTGATGTTATTTTTAAAATTTTTCATTCATTGCAATAAAACCTTACCGTTTATGTTGAGAAATATCCTCATTTGTTGACCTATTTATCCTGAATCATATGTACGAAAGGAAAGGTATTTTGGCCTATGTGCATGAATTCTCCTCTGTGACTTAAGACACCAAAACTTAGTACTTTTTCTGACCTAGCAGGAAGTTCCACCATATAATTAAATTTACATATGTGCAGTTATAGAGAATATAAGTCAAATGGCCAGATTTCAGCAATTTCCCAATTAATATGTCGTATAAATGGATTCACATATTTAAAAAACTTCGGTTTTAATGGCCTTTGTACAACTATAGTTTTGGGTGTATGGCTTGCTTACCATTTTGTGTTGGTGTTTCAGTTGAAGTCCTCAAAGTGCCCCAAATTCACCGTTCAAATGATTGAAAGTCCAGAGGAATATAATGAACAGAAATGTTGTTTGATATATATGGTCTCCCACGAAGACATTCAGCTGCTTGCGGATATTACCTACATTTTTAAACTCTTTGTGCGCTAATTCCTTCCTTACTACAAATATTTATATCCAACACCAGTATACATTGGTCTAAATAAAAACTCTAACCAGCATTCTGAGACATTATCTGGTTATTTAATTTTCCATCACAGAAAAGGACCTACCTAATATGTGATACCACCAGAGTCATTACATCAGTGAATAGTTTAATTATGCTAAACTGGGCATTGAAAGTAATTCAGCAGAATTTCATATGTATCTTTTCCTTTGTTGTACAAGATAATTTTACTCATTATATCAAGCGTTAATTGTTATATTTGGTGTGCTTTGGTGAAAATTATTGTAATAATATTTATTTGCATGGGTTATGCTTTTGATCAAATTATAAATGGACACTGGTTACATAATTTAAATTTAGTTCATTTCCAAATATATTTAATTAAATTACATGCACAGGGAAACAATTTAAGAATATATAACAGTAAAATTAGGTTAGAATATGCATCAAAATGAATTGCAAATAGAAAAAACATCAGGCAACTGTTATAATTCAGTTTGTATTTAAGATGCATCCAATCCCTTTTAAAAAAGTTTTCAACCCATGGAAGAATAATTCAATATTTTCCCAGGTTATGTTATAAAGTTTCCTAGTTCTCAAAGTGGAGTTGTTGATGAGATAATTTGTTTTTTCAGTATTTGATGTAAACTAGATGAACTAGATAAACATGGGGTGATGCTAACTGTTGTATCAACATTTATCTGTTGGGACACAAATGGATAATCCATCAGATTATTTAATAATTCATATAGGATTATGAGGTAATTTATTTTACCTCAGTGAAACAACACATCTATGTCCAATCTCGGTGGAAGTCTTAAGATTAAAGAGAGCTTTGTAATTGAGTGGCGATGCCCTGAATGGGGTCATTATGCTGCATCCTTAACTAAGAGGGAAAAAGGAAAGTAGTTCAGATGACTTATGATTGCCATTGACGATTTTAATGAAAACATTTGTATCATTGATGGCACGGCAATCAGCGAGGGAGTAAATGCCAAGATAATGCCTCATATACTATAAGTGAGAGAACTTACAGATTCATGGATGATGGTGGGAAATGATCAAGAGAAATGAAATCATTAAGTGGTTGAGCAGTTTGAGAGAAGTGTGTTCAAACGTGGCCTGGATTTGGGAGCTGTACCCGAGGAGAGGAGAATCCGAGGCAAAAATTGATGAAAACCAAAAAATTGGACGCTTCTCGGTATCAAAGAATTAAATCCACCAGTGAAGTTGCTTTGGAGGAAATACTTCTAATGTGCTTTGGAAACAGAAGTTTATGTTAACTAGAAAGAGAATGTCTAAGTTAGCAGCTAGGTTTTTTGAGTTGTGACCGCTGAAATTACATGACCATAAATTGGATAATCATATGCTTGGATTGATTGATGGAAATAAAAAAGAGAAGAGTGGTTTCTATTGTATTTATGTGATGACTTCGATCACTCAGCAAGTTCATTAGAGGCGCTTGAAGCTAGTAATGTTATCAATGGACTTGGCTTGTTTGAATAATGTGCAGTGATCTGGTTAGAGGAGAATTTTGCATGATTTTGTGGTAAATGTTGTGGCAAAGTCATCTGCCATGCAAGTAACAAAGGATGGAGGGCACTTCCATGTGGAACACCAGAAGCAACAGAGGAGTGATCCACATTACCACACTTTGCTGCTTATTTTTTATGAATGTTGTCAAAATTTCCACAAATATGCCATGAATATTATAGCAATTCTCCAATTTGATTTTTAGAGTTGCATGAAGGATTTAATTTTATTAAAAGCTTTTGGAATATCAAAGTAGCAGACGTCCAATTGAGATGAGTGCCTGAAGACTTGAATGCAGTGATCTCTTCAGAAATGAAAGGAAGGATGAAAGATGAAGTTGTTGATGGATAATGGGCTCACGGACAGTTGACAGAATTGATAGAAAAGAGATTGGCTGGTAAATCACAACAGAAGATGTTTTACAAGGTATGAAAAAAGGAAAAGATAACCTACTTCCCACAATATGGGGAAATATCCTGCTGAAAAGCATCAGTTGAAAATAGTGGAAATGGGGATGGGCGAAGCAGGAGCAATAATTGTCAGAAGTATAACACCAAGTTGATCAGATCTAGTTGCAAGGGTGGTGTTGATTGAGGTGAGGCATTTTATAAGGGAAATGAAAAGTAATAGGAGAGAATGGGAAAAAATACATCATAGGCAGAGGTTTGAAGGATCCATATGATGGTGGTTTGAAAAAAAGTGTGGGCATTTTGAAAATATCTGCAGTCAAGGCCCATATGTTGGGGTCCAGAAGCCACTTTTGCACCGAGTGAAATTTTATTGGTGTACTTGTACAATTACGACACAGTTGATAATAGATTAGAAGCATTTTGGGTCAGTGATATATTAGAGTAAGTACAGACTATATGATTACTTAAGTCCATTTTACCAAGTGGTTTACCTGCCACTGAAGTTATTTGAATATTTTTTAATTGTGAGAGTTTGGAAAATATTCGTGTAAAAATCACACTCTTTGTTCATTTTTTAAAGCAAATTCTGTTACAAAGGTCATCCAAGCCTAAAATCGTTTGCCTGGGATAATGACATTATCGAGGGAGGGGGACTCTTGGCTGTGGTATTGTTCCTGTTGAAATTTGTGTGGGGTTGTAGCAATTATTCAAGGTAGATTTTTTCAGGGATGTGCTGGACACATGCTGAAAATTGTGTCATTAAGTGAATATTAAATTTGAATGAATATTATGAATATTTTCGTTAATTAACCATTCCATATTGTACCCATTATCAACCTGATATGTATAATTTTATTTGAGAATTCTCAACTGCAGTTTGTGGTAGTAATGTGCTGGGCTATTGGCTTGGAGCTCTGGGTTTAAAATCTGAGTGATGTCTTTGGGAACCTTAGCACCACCCAAGCTATTATTAAACTTATGGATAGCTAATGCATTACGTCGTACTCATTCATGATATTAGTTGTAGTTTTTATGGGAGGCGACTGACAGCCGAGGCCATTTGCACCATTAGGGATGGATGGGAAAGGAAGGGTGGAGAGAAACCCGGCATCGGCATTAGCCTACTCGAAAGGTACCAAGGGGTCCGCAGTTTAATGTCCAATTCGATGGCCGTTGTATTCTCTCAAAGTGCTCTCCAATAAGCACCTCGAGTAAGGATCGGGATACCCCTGCAAAATATCTGCCTTCTCCAGGATTTGAACCTGAGTCTTCATGGTGGGTAGCCTGTACATTAGCCACTGCACCATCCTGATCCCCTCATTCTTGATATTCGTGAGGTTTTTTGCAGTTTAATTTTGATGGAAGAATAATAGTTATACTTACAGTTTTAATAATTAGCACTAATAATATGTACGTATAATTTTACGATTTTAGTACTACTTGGATCAATAGAAATGCATTAGATTTTTGAAAAATTCCAATTTCATGGTTTTAGCACTTGTTAGAAGAGTTTATTTAACCAAACTTTAAATGAAAAAAAATTTCACTTTAAAAATCCTCTTGCATTCTTCCAAATTTTTATGATCTCTGTCAAGAACTGTGTGCATCACATGTAATGATAAAAATCTCAGCAGGAGTAACCAAATGGGTACAGGAGGGCGACATGGTTGTTTATCTGGTTTCAACCCCTGCTTTAAAATTAAAAAAATAAAAAACTGAGAAATGATGAAAATTTTCAGCCAAAAATCTAATTTTTATTTCTAAGCCGTAAAATAATTGTTGAATATCATTATAGCAATCAAAAGAAAGTACACATCAATAGCTTAAAGGACAAAAGGTTTGAAGTCTCTAGCCACATGCATTTCTGAAAAATCAAAGTTAAGAAATCCAATAAATGAAGTTTCTTTTATGCTCAACTTTTTAGGCTCCTGACTCATTTTGGGAAAGTATGCATGGTAAATACATGACTCCAAGCAACGTTTTTACAAACAGTGATCCAATTATTGTTGCCTCTAAACCAAATGGAAGCAGAAATGAAGGAAAGCATGCTGTTGATGTGCCATCCAAGAAAGAAGAAAACATTTGTGCAGTGAGCCTTAAAAAGTTGGCAGCCCTTTTATGGGAGGAGGTAATTAAAATATGTAATGCTGATTTAATGTGTTATTTTTACTGAGTGCCAACTACCTAAACTGATTGGTAGTGATTGTGATTGCAGAAACATTTTATACTGTTAATGAATTAGGATCTGTATTTCTTCTCCTAATATATAATCCATTATGCATTTTATTCATCATGGTATGTGTGATGGCTTTATAATGAGTGAGGTACACAAGGCGCTTACATTCATGCTCAAGTGGTGGCTTCATCAGCAAGGAATCCTTTTTGGTTCGACCAATTCTTAAAATTCAGAAAAATGATGTGAATTCTGTAATTGTCCTAATTATTTGAGAGGTATTCCATGTCATTTAGCCAAGCTATGAAACCACCAAAATTAGAATTTCATAGAAATTTCTGTGTAGAGACACCAATTTGAGGACAGAAACTCTGTAAAATTATAGCCTTCAACATGGGAAGATTTCGTAAGTGCAAGTATCTGAATTTTGGGTAAAACCCCACAGCCATCACTAAGTTTGTATTTCATTCATGAGTCAACTTTGACTGGGTGAAAAGTCCTGAAACCTTTTCTTCTTATAATGTATAGTGTGCAGTTCTCAAAACTTCCTTTCATTTGCCACAGAATGAGCCATTACCCTGGCTATAAATTAGTGGGTGCAAAATAATTCAGAATTACATAAGATTCAGTTCACAGCATATGCTGAAAAAGGCACTGGTGGTCCAAACTTTCAATGTTGCATTAATTGTCCATAGGGCATGGATTTACAAACCAGGAAATAACTTACAGGTCATGTTGTACTTCCTGAGAAAGTAATAAATGTGCTAATACTGATTAAGAGCTTAGGAAGAAGTCAGTGGTAATGAAATGAAATTTAAATTCCATGTTTTAAGGAAGAGATTTGGGATCAGATGGTGTGTAATGGGGAAAAAGGAACGTAGAAGAAGATTATGTTATTTGTGTAATTGGTGAAGGGGTAGGATAAATTGGGTGAATGGGTCGCAGGTTAGTGACTGAGCCATGGGAAAGGGGGAGAGGGTGTGGATGTAGGGTAGAGCAAATGGTTGAGGAGACCATCCACAGGAGGGGGGGGGGTTGTTGATGGTGGTGCTAGTTAGGAAGGGAAGTGAATGGGAGGTGAGGGGATCACTGGATGCAATGGACATCAAGGAGAGGCAAATGTAAGGAATAGTTTATAATTTACCGTAAGTCCATTTGCACAGTTTTTTCTATCTCATGTTGTTCCAAAAAAGTCATTCTTGATGGAGGATTTCGAAACCCTGAATATGCCCTCCTTCCCTCAAATGTTTCAAATAATAGGAGTGTGCAACATATTCCATAGTAAAACAATATAATGTTTATTTTAAATAATCTTCCAGTTTTAACGTAATAAATGACATTGTAATCTTCAAATTTTTATTTATACACACCTTTTTTATCCTTGGGCTGAAGAGGGTCTTTTGTTTTTGTGAATAAATTCCTCATATTTTTTTGTTATTAAAAGCCACATAACACTCTTCTTTAGGGAACACACTGGCCACATCTCCCTCTATAAGGTTGGTTTGCTCCATCTTGTTTTCTCCGTTTCCCTGTGTCCACCTTCAGTATAAACTAGCGATTGCGTATATGAAGTTTGCTTAATATGTAGAATATTTTCAATTAGTTATAGTTTGTAGTCATCGTCAGCATCAACAAATTTAATCTTCCTCGAGTTCGGGATTGAAATTAATTACAGAGAGTGGGATGCTAATAACTCTGTTTATCATTGAATGAAAGACAGCTGGTATCTGATAGATGTGGTGGTGGGAAGTGTAGTGTGTTACTTGATCTGTGGAGTTTGTGTTCCTGAAAATTGCAAACTCATAGGTATTGTCACAAGTAGTTATATTGACATCAAGGAAATTGAGGTGACCATTAACTCCTCTTCCACACAAGAAATTAATGCCTTGGCGTAGGAAGTTCAAGAAACTATCATGCTGCCGATCAGTTCCAGGTGTTTGCGACTCCTGAATAGCATTTTCCCTGCAAGTCATTCATTACTAATTCTGTGAGGAGCGGAGACAATGGGGAGCTCATGGTTCACCCCTCGGGCAACATATAAAATCCACCTTTGAGGAGGAAAAAATTCTGTTCCCCACTCACTCTGAGGAGTTTTAGAAGTTGATTTTGCCAAAGATGGTTGAGCACTTCCAATAATGAAACTGCTACTTACGGGGGTGCTGGGATATAGGTTGGACGCATCAAAAGGTACCAACAAATGTTTGCCAGGTGGTGGTGATTTTTTTGAAAGGATGTTACCCAGCTAGTGGAAGTCCTTGACACTGTATTCAGGAGTGAAGCCGGTTTATATATTAGATTTTAGGGTGATATTTTTGAAGAAAGTATCCAATCTGGTTGCGAGTATTCTAGATGGAGCGGGCAAACTAGAAACAACTGGTCTTATGGGAATGCCTATTTTGTGGGGTTTGGGCAGTCCAAAGAAATGGGGTGCTTGAGGATTCATTACTGTAACTTTGTAAACTTCTGTAGGATGTACGATATGTGGAGTGGAACTAAGCGCAGTTCTGATTGCTTTCTGAAACTTTGGGGTGGGAGTCACTTGGAATTTCACTGTAGTGTTTTTTGTGATGAACTCTTTGCATTTCTCCAGATAGCTTTCTTCTTTCATGGCAACCAGCAAAGTTTCCTTTACCTGCCCTTACCATACCTGAGGATGTCCACTGTTTGAGGAAACCAGTCGTTTTAAATAAAATTCAATGGAAGTTATTAATTTTACAACGTGTCAGGGAAGTAGTGCAATTATTTTTTGCTGGTACTTCGGTTAGTCCAAGATTGTTCAGACTGTTTGGATTAGATGGCGGGGTCATTTCAGCGCTCCCTCGCTCAGTCAGCTTTGGGACCATCATTATCACTGCGTCCATGAACCTCCTTGCTGTGCATGTGTCATGATGCAATGCCAGGTACTCTATCGAGTTCTATGTAAAACTGGACATAATTCTCTCAGACACCTAACACCTACTAATTAAGTCTATGGCGAGACTGCTTTTCATATTTTCAAGTTTTCACTTGATTGAAATCATTGAAGGACTGTCTGGAAGATGTGGATGATAAATCCTGCTCTTGGTTTTCATCAACCAACAAAAGTGATGAAATGTGTCCCGTGTTCATGGTCTTCTGAGTACCAACCATCAGATGAGTGTGTGGGTGATTGCAGGGGCTCAGTATTCTGAAAACCTCTGTGCATGATATTGGGACAATTTTGGAATTTGGAAAATTAAAATGTTGAGATTTTAATTTGATTGTAAAGGATTTTTTTGGTTCACAGTAAAGTCCAAATGCCTCTTTTACAAGGGTAGATTAAAAGGTTCTCGGAATCACCACTTGATGTCAGCGCTAGCGCAACAAGTTTCTTGAGTAGTAATAAACCCTTCATGTAAACACGTAATGCTCTCGGAAGAGACCTGTGGTGCGGATGCCTCTCTCTTATTGCTCCCATGTACTGATCTGTGAAGATGGAAAAAATTGAGATTCAAGCAGTGATTACCTTCTTTGTGAAGAAACATATGACAGTGAAGGAAATTCATGGCTACTTTTAAAACACTCTGGGGGACACTGCTCCTTCATATTTAACTGTTGCCGAGTGGTCAAGCAAGTTTGAGTTTTGTCAGGACAGCTTAGATGATGATCCATGTAGCGGTCGGCCCAAACCTGCTACTGCCCCAGAAATGATTGCAAAAGTGCATAAAATGGTCATGAAGAATCACTGGCTGAAAGTGTGAGAAATCACTGAAGCTGGAGGGATGCATCTGAATGGGAATAACGCATTTTAACAGTGGAATTGGATATGAGAAAATCATTTGCTAGATGGGTGTCGTGGCTCTTGTTACAGGGTCACAAACACTTCAGAATAGAAATTTCTGAACAAAGTTTGACCCATTTTAAGAGCAACTAACAAGATTTTCTGCCCTGGGTGGTGACCGCAGATGAAATGGGTTCACTGCTATACCCCTGAAACAAAACAGCAGTCAAAGCAGTGGAAAAATATTAATTCACTACCACAAAAGAATGTTAAGGCAATATGATCGACTGGAAAAGTGATGGCTTCACTTTTCTGGGATGTGAAAGGGATTCTTTTGATAGATATTCTTCCCCCTGGTCAAAAAGTTACTGGAAAATACTGCACTAATCTTCTGGGCCAACTACAGTAAAAGAAATACGAAAAGAGGCCAGGCTTGGAAAGGAAGAAAGTCATCTTTCATCAAGACAATCCATGCCCACACAGGTGTCATTGCCATGGCAAAAATACATCAGTTATGATATGAATTGTTGCCACGCCCGCCTTATTCCCTTGATTTGGCTCCATCAGATCTCCATTTCTTCTCCAAGCTCAAAATTTTTCATAGGTGGATGGAAATTCCCCTCAAAAAAATATCTAACAGCCAAAGTAAGCAAGTATTTTGCAGGCCTGAATGAATCTAATTTTTGAGATGGGATCAAGGCATAAGAGTATCATTAGCCCAAGTGGATTAGTGTATGGGAAGACTTCATTGAAAAATAAAAAATTACACTGAGCCAAGTCTTGTTATTTCTATTCCATTCCGAGAACTTTTCAAACTACCATAGTACATGCTGTATATCACAGTGTCATGTGTTGGACTGCATTATTATTGTCTGGCTAAAGATATTGGTATTAATTGATTCAGAATGATAGATTGGTACAGTTTGATTCTATCGGCAGTTCTGATAAAAATTTTGGTATTTCAGCCTGATGAAGGACATGGTGCTGGGCACGATTTTGTTTATTCTCACTCGAGCAATCCAACCTGGTGTGACAAGTGTGGAGACCTTCTTTGGGGAATATATCAAGCCAAATATATGCGCTGTCAATGTAAGTATGTCATATCAAAACTAATTGGTAGGCACTGATTGAGTGTTCAAGTTCCTCTGGTAGCAATGAAATGTGAAATAATGTAGTCCTCATTTAAATATCCATTTAGTGAGAATAAAATGGCAAATTATTCCATGGGGAGAAATGGGCTGGAAATTTTCTGTAAAATTACATTTACTGTTGCAAAAGTTATTTATGTTAAGTTGTGGGATGCATTCCATAGATTGTTTGACTCTTTTAATTAGCATATAATTGAAAAAATACACTCCCTGTCATATCCTGGTGTATGCAATATGAATCAGGCTATCCACTATCCAGGAAAAACGGAAGAATATGGAAAATTCAAGAAATGTAACTATTCTGGAAATTCCCTGGAATTTAGTATGCATTGTGGAAAAATCAGCGATTGGTCCGTTTTGATTGGGAGTAAGCCCAATTGTTCATTTTGAGATTTCTCCCAAATCAAAGACTGTTCACCAGTAGGTTAGATATACTGATGGGTGCTCCTGGCATAAAAAGACATGATTGTAATGCCAAGTCAACAATGGAGTCTTTGGGGTGATAATGCCGTAGAAGAAATTGCTATGTGCACTTTGATAAACACTGCTAAAAATCAAGGAAATAATTCTTATTATAAGGATGCCATTGCTACTACTATGCTTGAAATCAGTTTTATTTGATCTTGTATACTAGGCAAGTGTTTTGAGGGCATTGAATCCAAATCTTCAGATCTGTGAGCAGTAGACAGCACAGGATAGTAATTTCGTGCAACAATATCTTTTAGAATATTTCAGTTTTTGTTGCATAAATTGCAGTGAGGCAAATGTAAACGATAGAATGGAAGTGTGATAAATTTGCTCCCTTGTGAAAGATTTTCACTGACTTTGTCAATTCTTGCCTAGAGCATTACACTCTTGGGAAATAGACAGCCATAGATGAGGTGTTAGAATCTTTTTTGTGGCGGGTGTGCTTTTAAACAAGATTTGACAGGTAACCTAGCAATGTATGGTAATAAAATACATTATTCTTTAGTGGGGTTAGCAGAAATATTTTACTCTGCATATGGAAATATGTCCTGGGAAACATCATGTTGGAGATTTTTTGGCTGGCAGCAACTCTCTGAAGGTTGTTGAAAGATTGATACATGTTTTTCATTTATTGGCTGTAAGGTAACTGTTGTCCTCTGCACAAATAAGAAACTTTGCCACCAGTAGCAAACTCAAATCTCCATGAGCCACAAAGTAGACAGGTTAAAAAAGAAGTTACATCCACTCAAAAAGAAAAAGAGTAGTCATACTATTATCTTCAACACAGAGTTATAAATATGAATGAAAGGCTACCTTTACATGTACAGTATTTCAGATGAAAGGAATGTGTGCAAGGAAAATCTGTCGGTGGCCACTGACCAAAACCATAAGGGCTTCATTATCTTTCAAAGTAATATGGGATAAAATGAACTGAAGAAAGTTTCTAAAAAGAATAAGTGCTTAGGTATTTGAAAATTAGGGCTGCTCAGAAAATCTATCAATGTTCGAAATGAAGAAGTTTGTCCAAGCCATATTTTCCGGCCCATAAGGCGCGTTTCTTTTACCCTAAAATGTGCTCTTAAGATGAGGCTGCATCTTTTGGGCTGGGTGTGTATGGGTATAACTTTTACGTATAATCATGAGGGATTTGTTGAAGAAATGCTTGATATTAAGTATTTTTTCCTGTATCAGGCATAGAAAATGGTTGCCTTTATTGCAAATTGTGATATTTTCACTGTTTACAGTCTATATAAATTAACAGAGTTTTACTGTTTTGTTGAAAATACTTCCTAAAAATCCCCAATAAAGAGCAAATGTATGCAATGGTGCACACTTCTCATGTGTGGGGCTGCTGCAAAACTGAGCATGTAATGGGGATGAGGGGCAACCCCTTTGCTAATACATTTGTGAATCGTGTCACTCCCGATAAACTCTGAGTGTCCTTAACCCTTTGCTTCAAGAGATAAATATCTCTGATTGTTGATTGTGCCTTCAGTTGCACTTATGAGAAGCATGCCATCCTTATAATTTGTGTCAGAGGATGGTAGTTCAGTGTTGCCTAAAAGAATGGCTTGGGGCCATTTGACCCGAACCTCTTCCTATCAAATTGAAGGCCATTGTGCACAGCTTCAATGTAGTAACCTTGATAACACATACATACCTGTGCCATGTAAAAATTAGAATTATATTCCATGTATTAACTATGCATAAATCAGTGCTGAAAATGATACATTTGTTAATATTTAATTGTCAAGAGGTTCTACTTTATGCTCAAATTTGTTATTGCAAAATTGAGATCATTGCATTAAAAACCACCATTCTACCTCTTGAATGACATTATTTGTGTTGTGAAATTGCCAACCTCAAGGTGGTTTTTTTTCTTCTGGGAATAAGAAAAAGTCACTTGTGGCAAGATCAGGAGAATGAGGTGGATGTGAAAAAATGCCAAAGCCACGTTGATTTGATTCCTCAACCTTGAGATGAGGGGGCAGCTGAATTGTTGGTAAGAAGATGAATGCCTTTGGTGATCATACTGTGCCATTTCTTCTTTTTCTGAATGCCATGCAATTTGTTCATGGGTGCGCAGCAATAGGAGTGGGCATGGGTGATGATATGACCCTTCCCCAGGTAGTCTGTTGGGATGATTCAACGACAGTCCCAAAAAATGGGCAATGACCTTCCCTTCAGACATGTGCGCCTCAGCCTTCTTGGGGGAGGTGAGTCGCTGTGCTTCCACTCCTTGGTCATCTCTTTGGCCCCTGAATCATATTGATAGATCCTAGATTCATCCATTATTACTAGGTGACCAAAAAATCCTCCTCTTCTTCCTCCTAAAGATTCAGCATCTCCCTTGACAGGTTGTGCCGTGCTTGTTTCTGAAAAGGAGTCAAATAGTGGTGGAACCTAGCTGCTGACACCTTTGACTTGTGCAGTTCTTGGTGAATAATCGTCCACACACTGCCATGGCCAATATCAGTCTGATTCCTGATCATTTGGATGGGTTCTCTTTGGTCAAATAGGATAGAGTCCTCCGCTTTCTTCACTGTGGCAGCATCGTCCATGAGTGATAGTCTTCCATTTCTTGGATTGTCTGTGAGGGATATTTGACCAGTTTGGAAATTCCCGTTCTTACCCAAAACTGTAAAATATGATGGGCTATCATTGTCATAAACATCCATCATTTCATCTTGTAGTTGCTGGGCACTGTAACCTTTCAAATGAAGGAACTCAATCTCACCGCAAGCCTCTGTCTTCTCCATACTGCGAGGTACTTCAATCTACGGCATCCTGAAACAAAACAAATTAACCTTAATGGCTGTAATTTACAGCATTATGCACGTAAGAATCAATTAATGCCCAGAATAAATTTTATCCAGGTATCTTGGGTATATCTTAGCAATAATTATTTTAAAACAATACCCCCAGGTAATATCCATCAAGAGAATTCTTCATATTTGTCAGTCAGGTGAATCAATAACTAGAAATATGTTGCAAATAGCATTTATGCCCGAATACTTGTAGGCATATGTCATTCATATTGCAATGCATTCACCTATCACTTGGTTTGATGGCCTGCTGTCATTTTTCTTAAAACACAAAAATGCATTTTGACAAGTATTTACATTTGAGATAACTGCTACCAACATCAATACTTTATTCATATTTGTCCAGTTTATTTGGAATATAACGTATAAATGAGCACCTGAATTTCAATAGATAGAGCTGCTTTCAGCTATCACACTTTAACTGTGGTAGTAGCGAGTCAGTGAATTGGTATTAAATTTGTTCCAGGGGTCAGAAGCTAAAACAAATTTATCTGCCTTGAGTTCTAGACAATGAGTCTCCCTTGAATCAAGTCACAAATGTTTCATTATATTTGAGTATCAATCACTAGGATTTGAGCGTGAAAATACCGCCCCGGGTTATATCACTGTAGGGTTTTGTAGACAAATGCCATTGTACTGAGATACTTCTTATGTATACTATTCGAATGAATCTAAGGAGTTCCTTTCTGAGCATACCTCAAAGGGGCCCACAGTACATTTTACAATGCGCTTTAACAGGGTGTCTCTCACCCACAAGAGGGGTGCACTCAACACCGTTCCCCCTTGAATATTTGTTTTGGCGTATTGTGCCAGACTTGGTACTAGCTACAAAGTATTTTTCCTCGCCAGTCTCCCTGCTGGGGTGTGGTCAATGGAAATCTCCATCCGCTGTGTTCCACCCAGAGCAATTTCTTGCAGTGTGGTTGATTCTTGAGTGTAAAATGTAAATACAATCTCAATTTCAACTAAACTTTGATCATTTGCATTACTTCTTATTGTAATTTATTTCATAGAAGAAAAGGATTATAAATTGGGTGGGCATTTGTAACAAAATATGGGATGGTTTTTTAGTAGGTTGACTGTTGATTTGTTCTCATTTGATATGGAGAAGAGCTGGTCTGTGGTGGGAGTGTGTGTGGGAGGTGTTTCGATGGAGCCTTTGCCTGGCTAGTGATATGTCCTGGGTTCGCATCCTGGCTGTGTAATATTTTTTCTGTGGGAATTTCTTTTCTCGTGTGTTTGTCTATATATGTTCCATTCACTGTTTTTCGTTTACCCTGTACCCAATGTGTTTTTAAATCGCCTAAGACACCTCTGTATGATTTCTGTGTGTGTGTTTAGGGTAAAGGAAAACAAGTTGGTAAACATATGAGTTAATGCAAGGGATTTCTGCAGAGGGGTCTATTTGCAGAAAAAATGGCATCAGGGATCTGAACCGTGGACCTCTCACTCCCCTGATGAGGGCTCTACCAGGTGAACATTTTCCATGTGCATATCTGTAGAAGTACATCTGAGTGAATTTGGCAGAGCTGTTGTTGGCACACTGTGGCCTATGCTACTCAGATGTGCTGCAGCACTGCAGTCAATGTGTAGTATGTCATATTAACTTAGTTGACTGGGTTATGATAGGTGTTTGATGCACCCTGAGACTACACACTCCTGTATGCATTAGCTGTAATTGACACGATGCCAGCTGCTAAAATACCCAATTACTCATATGACATTGACTCATTCTTAAGCTCTGCATGCTTCTCACCTCCTCTAATTTCGTCCAAAATGTCAATTCCTCCTCCTGCTTACTTTCTCAGTATTTTACCCTCAATTACTGTCTTCAGCTTTACATTACCCTTCAGTATCTCCTGCATCCGCTTGCCTTGCCTTCTTCGAATTCCTTCAACAGCAGTCTCCCTTCCCCTATCATGCAGAGAGCTCATTACTTATTTTACGTTTCATCCACTGGGCTCTACACCCACATCTCAGTGGCCTGCAATCTACTATTATCTTCATGCCTCACTGACTCTATTTCAGAGCCAAACAAAACAAGTCCCGTATTCAAGTTTTCACTACTCTTTTCTTTACATCACTGACTCGGGTGACTACCACCATTTTGAAAATCCTCTTCCCCTAATGTGATTGTTCTTTTAATTACCCCTCTGCCCACATTCTAAAACACTTGTTAAATAACTAAACTGCTCTACCTTTTCCATTTAATTTCATGCAACATTAATACTTATCCTGGATTTCCTACTTCTTGAGAATCTCATGACATTCCTTTTCAAATGATTCATTCTCTTCCTATTCCTATCTCTTTGATCCTTCGATGCACTAAGTAATAATTGTAGTCCTTTGGATGACTGGCTAACTAAAACTTATTCATTGGCAAATCCTCTCTTCATTCACTATTTGCAATTGTGCTGTCTGATACATGTACAGGTTCCAGATAAGCTGTCTATTCCTCCTGTATATTAATGGAAGCACTCCAGGTCAAATTGTAAATTGAAGAGATTTACATATTTTAAATATGATGAATATTATTTGGGTAAAATTTTTGTTACTGAATCACCCACATCCATTATGGTGGATATGCCAGAGCAGGGGTTGTTGTGGTTTGCTGGCTAGTACATTGGTTTCCAACCATGAGGAATGGGTTTTGTCAGCATGAGATTCTACCCTGTGACTTGTGGTGCAAATTTTCATAAGCATTCAAATCCCCAGTTTGGTGCTGTGTGGAGAAAACTTCGAGTATTCCATCTGTGGGATGGCATGATCAATTTTGTGATCCTTTGGTACCTTTCTTAAAGGTTATGCTGAGGGTCCATCCTGAAATTACACTCGATGGCTTTTTGCAGGTAATGTCTGCGATCATTAAATTGTTTCGTTTGAGGATGGCTGGTGTTAGGGAAGAATCTCAATTTACATGTGACATGATTCAGTGATTGTTTTTGGAGGAAGAATTATAATACTGCTTAATCACCAAAGTGCACATTGTGTAAGCATTTGCGAATAAAACTGTTCTTCAGAATTTTTGATCCTTTTATCAACCTGTTGAAAGGGTTTTAAAATGTTTCTTTAATATCATTGCGTATATGTTGATGATTTTTGTTGAATTGTAAATGAAGTGATTAGTGGATAATCATTGTGAAAATCACGTTTGTCAAACCTAAAGTTGTTTCTTTTTCTATAGATTGATGGTGCCTGTTTGATATGTTAATGAAAAAGCCAATGATTGTTTAAGATGGAGGGGGTGTGGATGTTGTGGGAGGGGTAAATAATCCAAAATGCCCTCGCATGAGTTGGAAGGATGGCCACTTGTGCCTATGCTAGGGTTCTCTCCACCAATCTTTTGAAATCATACCTCTCCCAAATTACCCACTTACCCCTGGTGACACCAATTACCTCAGCTCTTTGGTTACCTCTCTATCAGTAACTATTGCTTCTACATTAGAGTAATTATGATAGTAATGAATGTGGAAGATTTATTCTGCTTTCCAGTGTATTTTGCCATTAGCATGTTCTGGACTACTGTGCGCATATTGCTAGGTTTGGGGCATGTTCAGCCCAGGAATGCAGTCTGAATGGGAGGGCTCATGCAAGGTCTGTTCAAAAAGTATTGAGACTTGTGCGTTTTTTCAAAAATTATTTATTTATTCATGAATTTCTATTTTGTCCCCTTCAAAGTAATCCCTATTAGATATTATACACTTGTGCCAATATTTTTCCCTTCCTTGAAGCACTACAAAAAAATCATTTTTTGTGATCTTGTTCAGCTCCTCTTTCGATGCAGTCTTTATCTCGTCAATTGTAGTGTAGCGTCTTCCTTTCATTGGCCTCATCAGTTTCAGGAACTGGAAAAAGTCACTAGGGGCCAGATCTGGGGAAAACAGTGGCTGCGGCATCATTAGGGTGTTGTTTTTGGCCAAAAATTCACGCACAAGTGTGTGAGCATGGGCGTTGTCATGATGCAAAAGCCAACTTTTGTTCTTCCACAAATTCAGGCGTTTGTGGTGGATCGCTTTGCGCAAATTGCCCATAACATGCAGGTAATATTCCTTATCTACCGTTCTACCCCGTGGCAAGAACTCATGATGCACCACGCCCCTGCAATCGAGGAAAACTGTTAGCAAAACTGTCACATTCGACCGAACTTGGCGCGCTTTTTTCGGTCTTGGCTCGTGTTGCAGCTTCCATTGGAATGATTAAGCTTAAGTTTCCACATCATAACCATAAACCCATGATTCGACCCCAGTTATGACCCTCTGGAGCAAATTTGGGTCATTGCGGACAGAGTCCAACACCTCATTAGCAATGTTAATGCATTGCTGTTTTCAGTCAAAATTGAGCTGTTTTGGTACAAATTTCACGGCGACCGGTGTCATACCCAAATCATTGGTAAAAATCAAATGGCACATGCTAATTGGTATGTTTAGGTCCTCAGCAACTTCTCTGATGGTGATTCGATGATTGGCCAATACTATTTTCTTCACTTGATCAATGTTTTCATCTGACATGCTCGGGCATCCACCACGCTCTTCATCGTCCACATCTTCTCGGCCCTCTGAGAGCATTTTTTACCACTGATAAATGCTGCTTTGGTTCAAGGTAGCTTCTCCATATGCCACAGTCAACATTCAGAATGCGTCCGCGCACTTGCTTTCGTTTTTCACACACAATATGATACAGATTCTTTGATCCAATTTTTGGAACAGGAAAAAATCAAAGACAAGCCAAAACACGTCCAAGCAAAACAGCTGTCAACAATTAACTGAACATTCAAAGTGGGCGGACTTTTCGGCATAAGTGAGAGACATAAGTACCATCAAAACTCCACAAAAAAATCAAAAATCAAATGCACGTAACCTGCAAAAATTAAAATTCGCAATACATTTTGAACAGACCTCGTATTTCATTAAATTGAACCCACTCAAACTAGAGTGGCAGAATACTCTTACAAGAATTTTGGGATCCATGCCAGGAGTATTAAGAATTTAATGTGAACTCTGAAAGACTACTGTTGCCATTCTCAAAGAGCCGAGTGGTACTTCCTTGCTTGCAATGGGGAACTGGAAGTGAGTTCATTGAGAGAGGAATAACTTAAAGAATGGGATGGCAAAGCTAAAACTTTGAGATAATGGATTTGGCTCAGTTGCCAAAAAAATTATAGTGGTGAAAGAGTGGGTTTGGCTCATGTAAGCAAGGCACAGTGGTGCATGTAGCCTGGCGATAGGGGGACCAAATCTCTTCACACTTAGTACTAGTTCTCTCACCATTGGGACATTTTGAATGCCTAGATTTAAAATGGGTATTCAGTGGGCTTATGTAGGATGATGAAAGTGATGATACAAAAATAAGAGCACCTGAAACCATCTTCACTAACATAATGGAGCTGATAGTTGAATATTGGTGAAGCCACTTGTTAACTTTTGTGTCTTTGCTCTCCGTAGTAGACATTCCCTCTCCATGACAAGTGTCTAAAATTTCCGAGACTCTAGGCACGGCGTGGAGCCAGTCATCCAATGAGGTGCAGCCGTCTCCGAATGGGCCATTACCTCTGCCTTTTCACTGCATTGCTTTTGTGGAAGTCCAACTTAATTCTCTACATTCAGTAGTTCTTCAGAGTTTTGAAATCTGCATGTACACAACGGTGTTGCCTTGTGCGAGTCTTAAAGATCGGCAAAGTGAAATACAAATTCTATTCATCTTATAAGATGCAACATTGGGCCATTTACCAAAATCAACATGAATGTGATTTAAATCCTTAATTGCCCGGAAAATTTCTCAAGGAATAAAATTCTAGATTGAAGGAATGCGCTCGTTCTGTGCGTGTTTCCCAGGAACCCTGAAATGGCCTGTGTCCAAGGAAATGCTGCTTGGCATTAGCAATGGGCTCCCATGGAAACAAGAGAGATGATGCTGACACCTCCCAAGAGGTATAGTTGATAAATAACAAAGTTATTACTTGCATTAGCCAAGCATGAATGAAGCCTGCGTTTCTAACATTTGCTTTAAATTTGCACCATTATGAAATAATTGCTTCTTGGAATATATGTGGCTGTTTAAGCATTTTGGGTGCATCCCTTAACAAAGCATCACAAAAGGAAGATAATTTTTCTTATTCTAAATTTATGTCTTTCCCACAAGAATTGAAAATCTTAGGTAAACCGCTGTTTGTTGTGAATTTCGGTTTGGATGGTAGTTTTGGGTCGAAGAGGAATTTGGGTAGCTAAGTTCCCTCTAGTTCAAAATTTTATTATATTGGTTTTTCTTTAGTTTGTTAAGCATTGGAATAATGCAGGCATTCTGAAGGTAAGGTTCAAGGATTTAAAATATATATCAAAGTTTATTGCCTACTGGCTTTGGTAAGAATGACATTTTTCTG